>NC_050572.1:3229793-3449793 GCF_013265735.2 Oncorhynchus mykiss | reverse complement strand
ATTCTAAGGTCAACGTTCAGCAGAGAGACAGTATTGGCCTGTAGCAGCTGATACACAGGAGATGAGAAGAGACCGGTCTGTGCAAACAGTGCGCTGTGTCGTGAAACTTAACTTTGCATGGACTAGATCTATCTGGATCTAACTGGATCTAACTGGAGCTAACTAGATCTAACTGGATCCAACTGGATCTAACTAGATATATCTGGATCTAACTAGATATATCTGGATCTAACTAGATCTAACTGGATCTAAAAAGATCTAACTAGATCTAACTGGATCCAACTGGAACTAACTAGATCTATCTGGATCTAACTAGATCTATCTGGATCTAACTAGATCTATCTGGAACTAACTAGATCTATCTGGAACTAACTAGATATATCTGGAACTAACTAGATCTATCTGGAACTAACTAGATATATCTGGATCTATCTGGATCTCTACGTCCTGCGAAAGGCACTCTGGACCATATTTGATTTCTCTTTGCTGTTTTGGATGTCAAACAAATATTTGGGGGCCATTCTTTTCCTGACCGATTGTTTTCTTCACTTCTGGAAGTTTCCTCTGAGGCCTTGAAAAGGGAGATAATATTTGGAGGCCTTTGTTGTTGAAGATATGGGCTTGTGTTATTATAGCTTTTAACCTCTCCCCCCTTTAGTACGGCTGTAGGGAGGATCTCTACCCCTCTCCCCCCTTTAGTACGGCTGTAAGGAGGATCTCTACCCCTCTCCCCCCTTTAGTAAGGCTGTAGGGAGGATCTCTACCCCTCTCCCCCCTTTAGTACGGCTGTAGGGAGGATCTCTACCTCTCTCCCCCATTTAGTAAGGCTGTAGGGAGGATCTCTACCTCTCTCCCCCATTTAGTAAGGCTGTAGGGAGGATCTCTACCTCTCTCCCCCATTTAGTAAGGCTGTAGGGAGGATCTCTACCTCTCTCCCCCATTTAGTAAGGCTGTAGGGAGGATCTCTACCTCTCTCCCCCATTTAGTAAGGCTGTTGGGAGGATCTCTACCCCTCTCCCCCATTTAGTAAGGCTGTAGGGAGGATCTCTACCTCTCTCCCCCATTTAGTAAGGCTGTAGGGAGGATCTCTACCTCTCTCCCCCATTTAGTAAGGCTGTTGGGAGGATCTCTACCCCTCTCCCCCCTTTAGTATGGCTGTAGGGAGGATCTCTACCTCTCTCCCCCATTTAGTAAGGCTGTAGGGAGGATCTCTACCTCTCTCCCCCATTTAGTAAGGCTGTTGGGAGGATCTCTACCCCTCTCCCCCATTTAGTAAGGCTGTAGGGAGGATCTCTACCTCTCTCCCCCATTTAGTAAGGCTGTAGGGAGGATCTCTACCCCGTGTGTGTGTGTGTGTGTGTGTGTGTGTGTGTGTGCGTGCGTGCGTGCGTGCGTGCGTGCGTGCGTGCGTGCGTGTGTGTGCGTTCTATTGGCTACATCAGCATATCCCTTGCAGCTTTTTGTTGCTGTTTTATAATCAGTTCATCCCAAAGACTCATCCATGTGCTGAAACAGGTCATCTGGCATCCAGGACATTTCTCATTATACTGATACATGTCCAGATTAAAACTCAACACAACACAATGTTTTTTTGACACCAATAAATCACACCTAGTATTTTACGAGCAATTAGTGTCAGATTTAATGGATCACTACGGATAATAGCTCTGCAATCTATTATCTTTGGGACATCAGCTCGACATTCTGGGATACTCCAGACAGACAGATTAATACTGTAATGACAGAGTGGTTTCTACACCAGACAGACATACTGACTCCTACTGTAATGACAGAATGGTTTCTACACCAGACAGACTGACTCCTACTGTAATGACAGTAGTTTCTACACCAGACAGACTGACTCCTACTGTAATGACAGTGGTTTCTACACCAGACAGACAGACTGACTCCTACTGTAATGACAGAGTGGTTTCTACACCAGACAGACTCCTACTGTAATGACAGAGTGGTTTCTACATCAGACAGACTCCTACTGTAATGACAGACATGGACAATGAGGCTGGGGGCCAGTACATGGACAATGAGGCTGGGGGCCAGGACATGGACAATGAGGCTGGGGGCCAGGACATGGACAATGAGGCTGGGGGCCAGTACATGGACAATGAGGCTGGGGACCAGTACATGGACAATGAGGCTGGGGGCCAGTACATGGACAATGAAGCTGGGGACCAGTATATGGACAATGAGGCTGGGGGCCAGTACATGGACAATGAAGCTGGAGGCTAGGACATGGACAATGAAGCTGGGGGCCAGTACATGGTATGAGCTCCCTGAAGCAGTTTTGCAGGTTTACTGAGAGGAAGAAGAATGACTGTAGCAGGGAAGGTCTTGTCTGGTTCTACAAACTGACTGGCTACTACTGGTCTATTCAACTCTTAAAGGAAAACTCTTAGTGGATCACCAGGCTGGTAGAAACACACGTTGAAGCGGGAAAGGTTTGATCTAGATTTCTAGACCCACTCTCTACCTGGACTAGTCACCTCCTGCTCCTGTATTGGTCTGCTCTGGTTTTCAATAAACTCATACAACTTAGGGATCCTTTCCACTGCTTGAACCAAGTTTGTTTTCCCTCCTGTTGTAGCCTAGTGGCTAGAGTGTAGAGGCGGCAGGGTAGTCTAGTGGTTAGAGTGTAGGGGCGGCAGGGTAGTCTAGTGGCTAGAGTGTAGAGGCGGCAGGGTAGTCTAGTGGTTAGAGTGTAGAGGCGGCAGGGTAGTCTAGTGGTTAGAGTGTAGGGGCGGCAGGGTAGTCTAGTGGTTAGAGTGTAGAGGCGGCAGGGTAGCCTAGTGGTTAGAGTGTGGAGGAGGTAGGGTAGTCTAGTGGTTAGAGTGTAGGGGCGGCAGGGTAGTCTAGTGGTTAGAGTGTAGAGGCGGCAGGGTAGTCTAGTGGTTAGAGTGTAGGGGCGGCAGGGTAGCCTAGTGGTTAGAGTGTAGGGGCGGCAGGGTAGCCTAGTGGTTAGAGTGTAGAGGCGGCAGGGTAGTCTAGTGGTTAGAGTGTAGGGGCGGCAGGGTAGTCTAGTGGTTAGAGTGTAGGGGCGGCAGGGTAGTCTAGTGGTTAGAGTGTAGGGGCGGCAGGGTAGCCTAGTGGTTAGAGTGTGGAGGAGGTAGGGTAGCCTAGTGGTTAGAGTGTAGGGGCAGCAGGGTAGTCTAGTGGTTAGAGTGTGGAGGAGGTAGGGTAGTCTAGTGGTTAGAGTGTAGGGGCGGCAGGGTAGCCTAGTGGTTAGAGTGTAGAGGCGGCAGGGTAGCCTAGTGGTTAGAGTGTGGAGGAGGCAGGGTAGTCTAGTGGTTAGAGTGTAGGGGCGGCAGGGTAGTCTAGTGGTTAGAGTGTAGAGGCGGCAGGGTAGCCTAGTGGTTAGAGTGTAGAGGCGGCAGGGTAGTCTAGTGGTTAGAGTGTAGGGGCGGCAGGGTAGCCTAGTGGTTAGAGTGTGGAGGAGGTAGGGTAGCCTAGTGGTTAGAGTGTAGAGGCGGCAGGGTAGCCTAGTGGCTAGAGTGTAGAGGCGGCAGGGTAGTCTAGTGGTTAGAGTGTAGAGGCGGCAGGGTAGTCTAGTGGTTAGAGTGTAGGGGCGGCAGGGTAGTCTAGTGGCTAGAGTGTAGAGGCGGCAGGGTAGTCTAGTGGTTAGAGTGTAGAGGCGGCAGGGTAGTCTAGTGGTTAGAGTGTAGGGGCGGCAGGGTAGTCTAGTGGTTAGAGTGTAGAGGCGGCAGGGTAGCCTAGTGGTTAGAGTGTGGAGGAGGTAGGGTAGTCTAGTGGTTAGAGTGTAGGGGCGGCAGGGTAGCCTAGTGGTTAGAGTGTGGAGGAGGTAGGGTAGCCTAGTGGTTAGAGTGTAGAGGCGGCAGGGTAGCCTAGTGGTTAGAGTGTGGAGGCGGCAGGGTAGCCTAGTGGTTAGAGTGTGGAGGCGGCAGGGTAGCCTAGTGGTTAGAGTGTAGGGGCGGCAGGGTAGCCTAGTGGTTAGAGTGTAGAGGCGGCAGGGTAGCCTAGTGGTTAGAGTGTAGGGGCAGCAGGTTAGCCTAGTGGTTAGAGTGTAGAGGCGGCAGGGTAGCCTAGTGGTTAGAGCGTATGACTGGTAAGCGGAAGGTTGCAAGTTCAAATTCTCCGAGCTGACAAGGTACAAATCTGTCGTTCTGTCCCTGAACAATGCAGTTAACCCACTGTTCCTAGACCGACATTGTAAATAAGAATTTGTTCTTAACTGACGAGTTAAATCAAGGTAAAACAAATATTTAAAAAGACATAACATGTCTCATCACCTCATGACTGGTGCCCTTGCGCAACTTTATCAGATTGCTCCCCCCCCCCCAGCTCATCTTGAAAACCTAGCTTTATCATAGCTTTGACAGCAGAGGTGTTGGTGGCATCGCAATTACTCCTGTGCAGCTTCAATTGGAAATGATTAAGCGGATCATAGCAAAACAGTGTTTACACTCCGATTCCCCGGCTCCTGCATTATAATCTCCCAATTATCGGGGAAAGGTTCTGCAAGCAGCAAGCAGCTGGGGTTTCGGTGGGGGCGGGAACAGACGGGGAGACGACGCCCGCTTTGATTTTCAACCGTTTCAGATGTAAACATCAGCAGCAAAAGGACTGTGATCGTGACAGGAAGGGGAGGGGTTGAGTGGGGCTGTTGCGTGAGAGTAAATAACATCTTGTGATGTGAGTGATGGAGTCAAGATGTCAGGGAGAAGAAGAATGATCAGACCAGTGACACTGTGAGATGTATTCCCACTAGGGAGGAAGAGGAGAGGAAGGTGAGATGAAGATGGGAGGAAGATGGGAGGAAAGGTGAGAGGAAAATAGGAGGAGGGTGGAAGGTGAGAGGACGATGGAGGAAGGTGAGAGGACGATGGAGGAAGGTGAGATGAAGATGGAGGAAGATGGAAGAAAGGTGGGAGGAAGATGGGAGGAAGATGAGAGGAATATGGGAGGAAGGTGAGAGGAAAATGGGAGGAGGGTGGGAGGAAGATGAGAGTAAGGTGGGAGGAAGATGGGAGGAAGGTGGAAGGTGAGAGGACAATGGAGGAAAGTGAGAGGAAGGTGGGAGGAAGATGGGAGGAAGGTAAAAGGAAGATGGGAGGAAGGTGGGAGGCCTGCGGTCAGGTTGAAGGCCCTCTCCAGCAGTCAGGTTGAAGACCCTCTCCAGCAGTCAGGTTGAAGACCCTCTCCAGCAGTCAGGTTGAAGACCCTCTCCAGCAGTCAGGTTGAAGGCCCTCTCCAGCAGTCAGGTTGAAGACCCTCTCTCCAGCGGTCAGGTTGAAGGCCCTCTCTCCAGTGGTCAGGTTGAAGGCCCTCTCCAGCTGTCAGGTTGAAGGCCCTCTCCAACAGCCAGGGCTTCCTTTCCCTGTTGCGATATAACTTTACGATGATCATATACATGGTTATGTTTTACAAGCCAACTTTTTAAGATTACACGTTTCCCAAACAAGCACGTGGCGAGAAGGTTTCTCTTAAGTCTGTCGTTATAAAACCACGTGTCCATACTGCGAGGATCAAGAAGAAGAAAAACTCTGCTCTGCTCTCGGATCAGTTTTCTCCATTCAAATCTTACCTAAGACATTAGAATCGTTCCACAATACCGACGAGGGATCAGCTCCTAGAGAGATATTTTCCACCTATGGCTGCAAAGAGGCTGTCGAAGTGGCTCTTCCTTTAATAATGCACTACGTGGTAGACTGGGCACTTCGTAGCGCACATGTTGCCGCACATCATGACACACATTGAGGCAAAATGTACAGACAGTCGCAACATAAAACTCAATTGATTGAACGTGAAATTGTTTTTAAATATGATTGAAAATACGATAATAATCACGTAATCTATGTATATTTTAATACCGTTATCTTCGGTTTTTCACGTAATCTATGTATATTTTAATACCGTTATCTTCGGTTTTTCACGTAATCTATGTATATTTTAATACCGTTATCTTCGGTTTTTCGCGTAATCTATGTATATTTTAATACCGTTATCTTCGGTTTTTCACGTAATCTATGTATATTTTAATACCGTTATCTTCGGTTTTTCATTTGATGCGTCATTTTATCACTTGTTTTCGTCACAATCGCAAATACAATTTTGTATTTGTGGTCGACTTCATTCTGAAGTCACAGTCAAACAGATAATCTACAGATGTTTAGACTTCTGTTTTATTTTTTTATTTTTTTACCAGGCAAGTCAGTTAAGAACAAATTCTTATTTTCAATGACGGCCTGGGAACAGTGGGTTAACAGTGGGTTCAGGGGCAGAACGACAGATTTGTACCTTGTCAGCTCGGGGGTTTGAACTCGCAACCTTCCGGTTACTAGTCCAACGCTCTAACCACTAGGCTACCCTGCCACCCTGTGAATAAAGTGACCCTCTAACGACCCTTTAACGAGGGGTTTGGATCCCTCGTGGATGCACAAAGGTTGGTACTAACAAAGTCTTTGGGAAACTTTGGCTGCTAAAGATAAATTTTTGTACGAAGTTTCTAACTATGATATTAACGCTACGAAGGCTCTGGAGAAACAAGGCTCAGCTTTATGAAAAGCTTCCCTTGCACTGTGTGTCCTCTCCTTGATCCTGTAGAATTTGCCACTGTGGACGTTTAGAAGGATGGAGAACATGGACGTTGAGTTGGACGTTTTACTTGCCTTTCATCCCACCGACACACCCACGTCCAACTCCTATGAAGTCTTCATGTCATCCAGCCATCAGTCACGGGATTGAGCCATTATGATGTGAGATTTAGAAGCTCGACCTTTATCCCTTTATTCATGAATGTGCGATAATACTGCAGACCTGATCAACCCTGTATATTTTTGGACATCCCCATGACGCGAGATGGAGACTCAGATTCAATGAATGACTCATTATCCCTTCGTTCATGAATGTTACTTCCAGCCCTCCATATCATGTCTACGTGATCTTCTCGACCTACAAGGCCTAAAGTCACCTGGATTTACCAGACAGACAGGAACTTTCATTTTTCATTCCAGTCAGGCACAGCACAGTAGCGTTCACAGTCTAAATTAGCCACGTCATTAACATGTGTTTTCCAATAAAGATTTAAGATCACCGACATAATTCAGCGCACACACACACACACACACACACACACACACACACACACACACACACAAACACACACACACAGCTTCCCCATGGCAATAGGCAGCCCATATGTCTCTATCTACATCAGGGACCTGCCTAGGGTTTTACATACCAGCAGATCTGATTATCTGATATGGAAGGACAGACTGCCATCTCTCTGGAGAAAGTATAGGTCTAGGCTGATTTGTTTTTGAGTCCCAGACAACGCTGAGATATTACTAAGTAGGCAGCGCTAACATACTAAATCAGACACATTTGTTTTCCAATGAAGATTTAAAATCACCCACGTAATTCAGTTTAGAAAAAAGTTTTAAAAAATAAAATAAATAAAAAAAAGGGAATCTTTTGAAACCAATCACTATATTGTTCTGCCAATCTGGTTCTACCACTCACTTGGTAATTGCTTTTACAATGGTATTACTTTTAAAGCTGAAGCTTATCTCAGCAGTGTGAACGTAATATCAACCCCGGTCCCTATCGTGACTTGATGGAAAAAGGCAAGGGTTGAATTTCCTGGGTGGTTTCACGGGCTGAGCAACGACGGTGGAGTCACGTCTTCTTCAACTTGTTGACGTTCACTTCCTGTAACCGTGCTGCTGTTTTCGGATCAGTTTCCTGTCATTTCGGATCAGTTTCCTGTCATTTCTGATCAGATTTCCTGTCATTTCGGATCAGTTTCCTGTCATTTCGGATCAGTTTCCTGTCATTTCGGATCAGTTTCCTGTCATTTCGGATCAGTTTCCTGTCATTTCGGATCGGTTTACTGTCATTTCTGATCAGTTTCCTGTCCTTTCTGATCAGTTTCCTGTCATTTCAATGTCAATTAATTAGAGTGGTGTAACAGAGTTGTAGAGGGTATCATCACCTTCCAGTTACTGTCTCCTCATAGACAGTAGTAGAGGGTATCTCCTCATAGGCAGTAGTAGAAGGTATATCCTCATAGACAGTAGTAGAAGGTATATCCTCATAGACAGTAGTAGAAGGTATCTCCTCATAGACAGTAGTAGAAGGTATATCCTCATAGACAGTAGTAGAGGGTATCTTCTCATAGACAGTAGTAGAAGGTATCTCCTCAGACAGTAGTAGAGGGTATCTCCTCATAGACAGTAGTAGAGGGTATCTCCTCATAGACAGTAGTAGAGGGTATCTCCTCATAGACAGTAGTAGAGGGTATCTCCTCATAGACAGTAGTAGAGGGTATCTCCTCATAGACAGTAGTAGAGGGTATCTCCTCAGACAGCAGTAGAAGGTATCTCCTCATAAACAGTAGTAGAAGGTATCTCCTCATAGACAGTAGTAGAGAGTATCTCCTCATAGACAGTAGTAGAGGGTATCTCCTCATAGACAGTAGTAGAAGGTATCTCCTCATAGACAGTAGTAGAGGGTATCTCCTCATAGACAGTAGTAGAGGGTATCTCCTCATAGACAGTAGTAGAAGGTATCTCCTCATAGACAGTAGTAGAGGGTATCTCCTCATAGACAGTAGTAGAGGGTATCTCCTCATAGACAGTAGTAGAGGGTATCTCCTCATAGACAGTAGTAGAGAGTATCTCCTCATAGACAGTAGTAGAAGGTATATCCTCATAGACAGTAGTGGAGGGTATCTCCTCATAGACAGTAGTAGAGGGTATCTCCTCATAGACAGTCGTAGAAGGTATCTCCTCATAGACAGTAGTAGAGGGTATCTCCTCATAGACAGTAGAAGAAGGTATCTCCTCATAGACAGTAGTAGAGGGTATCTCCTCATAGACAGTAGTAGAGGGTATCTCCTCATAGACAGTAGTAGAAGGTATCTCCTCATAGACAGTAGTAGAAGGTATCTCCTCATAGACAGTAGTAGAGGTTATCTCCTCATAGACAGTAGTAGAAGGTATCTCCTCATAGACAACTGGGTAAGACAGCTTTCTGAGACCCCTACCCACTGCGATGTGCACACACACCCACACCCTCACCAACAAATGCACACACACACACACACACACACACACACACAAAGCTTCCCCATGAAAATAGGGAGCCCATATGTCTCTATCTACATCAGGGACCTGCCTAGGGTTTTACATACCAGCAGATCTGATTATCTGATATGGAAGGACAGACTGCCATCTCTCTGGAGAAAGTATAGGTCTAGGCTGATTTGAGAGACTGCCATCTCTCGAGAAGGTTTAGGTCTAGGCTGATTTGAGAGACTGCCATTTTTCTGGAGAAGGTTTAGGTCTAGGCTGATTTGAGAGAATGCCAACTCTCTGGAGAAAGTATAGGTCTAGGCTGATTTGAGAGACTGCCATCTCTCTGGAGAAGGTTTAGGTCTAGGCAGATTTGAGAGACTGCCATCTCTGTGGAGAAGGTTTATGGCTAGGCTGATTTGAGAGACTGCCATTTTTGTGAAGAAAATGTAGGTCTTGACTGATTTGAGAGAATGCCAACTCTCTGGAGAAAGTATAGGTCTAGGCTGATTTGAGAGACTGCCATCTCTCTGGAGAAGGTTTAGGTCTAGGCTGATTTGACAGACAGCCATCTATATGGAGAAGGTTTAGGTCTAGGCTTATTTGAGAGACTGCCATCTCTCTGGAGAAGGTTTAGGTCTAGGCTGATTTGAGAGACTGCCATCTCTCTGGAGAAGGTTTAGGTCTAGGCTGATTTGAGAGACTGCCATCTCTCTGGAGAAGGTTTAGGTCTAGGCTGATTTGAGAGACTGCAATCTCTCTGGAGAAGGTTTAGGTCTAGGCTGATTTGAGAGACTGCCATTTTTCTGGAGAAGGTTTAGGTCTAGGCTGATTTGAGAGAATGCCAACTCTCTGGAGAAAGTATAGGTCTAGGCTAATTTGAGAGACTGCCATCTCTCTGGAGAAGGTTTAGGTCTCGGCTGATTTTACAGACTGCCATCTCTCTGGAGAAGGTTTAGGTCTAGGCTGATTTGACAGACTGCCATCTCTCTGGAGAAAGTTTAGGTCTAGGCTGATTTGACAGACTGCCATCTCTCTGGAGAAGGTTTAGGTCTAGGCTGATTTGAGAGACTGCCATTTCTCTGGAGAAGGTTTAGGTCTAGGCTGATTTGACAGACTGCCATCTCTATGGAAGAAGCTTCAGTGTAGGCTGATTTATTCTATGTTTAGATAATTGTCTTTATGTCACGGACAGTTCTAGTCATGTCTAGACATTTTCTCCAGCCATTCCTACCCATAAGGGCTCTCTGTGGGTTTTGAAATGGAAACTGTCTTTGTTTGGTTTGGGGGGCTAAAACCTAACCATGCAGCTTCCCTGTTTTACCTACTTGAGATTATTAACAAACCCTTTCAGTTGATTCCAGTGCTTTGCTATAGCCCATCTGAATCTGAAAGCAGGCAGTACAGGAGGTTCCTCTAGATTTGTGCTGGCAGATGATGAGGAGAGAAGGATAGGAGAGAAGGATAGGAGAGAATGATAGGAGAGGAGGATAGGAGAGGAGGAGAGAAGGAGAGGAGGAGAGGAGGAGAGAAGGATAGGAGAAGAGAAGGATAGGAGAGAAGGATAGGAGACGAGGAGAGAAGGAGAGAAGAGGAGAGAAGGAGAGGAGGAGAGAAGGAGAGGAGAGGAGGACAAAAGGAGAGGAGAGGAGGACAGAAGGAGAGGAGAGGAGGCGATAGAAGGTGGAGAGAAGAGGAGATAAGGATAGGAGAGGAGGAGAGAAGGATAGGAGAGGAGGAGAGAAGGAGAGGAGAGAAGGATAGGAGAGGAGAGAAGGAGAGGAGAGAAGGAGAGAAGGAGAGGAGAGAAGGAGAGGAGGACAAAAGGAGAGGAGGATATAGAAGGTGGAGAGAAGAGGAGAGAAGGATAGGAGAAGAGGAGAGAAGGATAGGAGAGGAGGAGAGAAGGATAGGAGAGGAGGAGAGAAGGATAGGACCCTAACCCTAACCATTCACTGACCATTCACTGATCATTCACTAACCATTCACTAACCATTCACTAACCAGTCACTAACCAGTCACTAACCATTGACTAACCATTCACTGACCATTCAATAACCATTCACTAACATTCACTAACCATTCACTAACCATTCACTAACCATTCACTAACCATTCACTAACCAGTCGCTGCATGCCGAGCAACTGGAGAGAGTTTAGAACCCTGTGGTGTTCTGTGGGTTTGAGTCAAACCTTTATTTCCCACAGAGACACAGCAACCAGTCTGTTTTCCTCTCTGTTGATGAGCTGTGTGTTCATCATTATCTCTCTCGCTGTGTGTGTGAGTGTGTGTGTTATCCGGAGATCAGCTACTTGGGTGATCAACATCTATGGTATGTTGTAGTGTGAGCAGAAGCCTACATGAAGGTGTTTTTATTCAGCCCAAGATAGAATATGATCCACATTCAGAGTTTCTGGGAAAATGGTGAAGTAATGTAATATTGGCGTATTGAAGGCTAGATCACGATTCATCATTTTAGACTTGCAGGGTTTCTCTTTTAGTCTCAGCTGTGCTGCTGGTTTCGCAAAATATATTTTTTAAATTAAAAATGTAGAGAGAGGGAGAGAGAGAGAGAGAGAGAGAGAGCACTAGTGCACTAGTTTAGACCATGGCCCTATTCCCTATGCAGTGCACTAGTTTAGACCAGGGCCCTGATCCCTATCTAGTGCATAGAGCTATGATCTCTGGGCCCTTAAATACTATGATACAGACATAGAGCTATGATCTCTGGGCCCTGAAAGACGTCCTCCTCAATAAACCTTTACAATGGCACAGCCTTTCCACCAACACCCCATTTTACACTAATTCCCCTGGACCGAAGGCATTCACTTTGAGTTTTCTGAGAGAAATAGGTGTTATTTAACACCCGTAGATTCTGTCTTTTAATAATGGTGTTCAAGACGAAATGAGTAACGCAAAAGGTCAACGTTCACATGTTATAGTTTGGATATAATCTCCTCTTCAATCTCAACTTGATACTCAATAGCAACATTGATCAAAGTTGATCCAGATTTAAATGATGTTTGGTCCTTCAGGTCTACTTTCTAAATATCAATGATACTACTGAGCTCCTCCCCTATCAACATGAGCTCCTCCCACATCAACATGTCCTGTAGTTTACTGAGCTCCTCCCACATAAACATGTCCTGTAGTTTACTGTGCTCCTCCCACATGTCCTGTAGTTTACTGAGCTCCTCCCATATCAACATGTCCTGTAGTTTACTGTGTTCCTCCCATATCAACATGTCCTGTAGTTTACTGTGCTCCTCCCATATCAACATGTCCTGTAGTTTAGTGTGTTCCTCCCATATCAACACGTCCTGTAGTTTACTGAGCTCCTCCCATATCAACATGTCCTGTAGTTTACTGTGTTCCTCCCATATCAACATGTCCTGTAGTTTACTGTGCTCCTCCCATATCAACATGTCCTGTAGTTTACTGAGCTCCTCCCACATCAACATGTCCTGTAGATTACTGAGCTCCTCCCATATCAACATGTCCTGTAGTTTACTGTGCTCCTCCCATATCAACATGTCCTGTAGTTTACTGAGCTCCTCCCACATCAACATGTCCTGTAGTTTACTGAGCTCCTCCCATATCAACATGTCCTGTAGTTTACTGAGCTCCTCCCACATCAACATGTCCTGTAGATTACTGAGCTCCTCCCATATCAACATGTCCCTTAGTTTACTGTTCTCCTCCCATATCAACATGTCCTGTACTTTACTGTGTTCCTCCCATATCAACATGTCCTGTAGTTTACTGAGCTCCTCCCATATCAACATGTCCTGTAGTTTACTGTGCTCCTCCCATATCAACATGTCCTGTAGTTTACTGAGCTCCTCCCATATCAACATGTCCCTTAGTTTACTGTTCTCCTCCCATATCAACATGTCCTGTACTTTACTGTGTTCCTCCCATATCAACATGTCCTGTAGTTTACTGAGCTCCTCCCATATCAACATGTCCTGTAGTTTACTGTGCTCCTCCCATATCAACATGTCCTGTAGTTTACTGAGCTCCTCCCATATCAACATGTCCCTTAGTTCACTGTTCTCCTCCCATATCAACATGTCCTGTAGTTTACTGTGTTCCTCCCACATCAACATGTCCTGTAGTTTACTGTTCTCCTCCCATATCAACATGGCCTCTAGTTTACTGTGCTCCTCCCATATCAACATGTCCCTTAGTTTACTGTGTTCCTCCCATATCAACATGTCCTGTAGTTTACTGAGCTCCTCCCACATGTCCTCTAGTTTACTCTGTTCCTCCCACATGTCCTGTAGTTTACTCTGCTCCTCCCACATGTCCTCTAGTTTACTCTGTTCCTCCCACATGTCCTGTAGTTTACTGTGTTCCTCCCATATCAACATGTCCTGTAGTTTACTGTGTTCCTCCCACATCAACAAGTCCTGTAGTTTACTGAGCTCCTCCCACATGTCCTGTAGTTTACTGAGCTCCTCCCACATGTCCTGTAGTTTACTCTGCTCCTCCCACATGTCCTCTAATTTACTCTGCTCCTCCCACATGTCCTGTAGTTTACTGTGTTCCTCCCATATCAACATGTCCTGTAGTTTTCTGAGCTCCTCCCATATCAACATGTCCCTTAGTTTACTGTTCTCCTCCCATATCAACATGTCCTGTAGTTTACTGTGCTCCTCCCACATGTCCTGTAGTTTACTGTGCTCCTCCCACATGTCCTGTAGTTTACTGAGCTCCTCCCATATCAACATGTCCAGTGTTGGAGGAGGCAGAGGGGAGAGACTCTGATGAGTGATAACGATTATGCTGCAAACCAACCGATTTATTATAATACCATTTTGGAGAGGTTTTTAATATTTATTCTGTCTTTTTGTTTTATCTGTAGCTCACGTTGAATTCCCCACCCTCCCAAATGGTTTCTGTAGAATACATTATATCATTGTTTATTGCAAGAAGAGAATGTTCCCCTTTTTTACTTGAAATAATTCAATATATTAATGTATATACATTACATTATGTTATTATTAGATATCCATATGGACATGACTTATAAGAGAGGCAGATGATTTCCGTGTAAGCAACGTTGTTTCCCCCTGTAACAGATCCTGTAGGAGTTGATGTCAACATAGTTGGTTTCTTTTTATATTTCTATATTGTCTGTCTATCAGTTTTCCTTTTCATAGACCTTATGAAACACACAGCAGTAGAGAGCAGGAGCACCTACCAGGAGAGTCCTCGAAGCCTCAGCAACAACTAGTAGAGACAGGACCGACCCTAGTCTTTTGGGGGCCCCAACACCTCGCAGGCAAAACATGTCAGTGGTTCCCCTCTTGGTCGGGGCCCCCCTACCTGCCTCGGTGGCCCTAAGCATCTGCTTATGTCTCTTACTGGACGGGGCAGTGAGCACCAAACAGACCAGACATGCAGGACAGAGGATTTTGCTGGTGACCGAAGGGTTTTTGGGGGAAACGAAGGAGTGTACAAACATGGACTAAAACAGAAACTGTCAAGAGAAAAAGTGGAAAGTAGAACAACCTTTACGAAAATAGTATAAAGTTAAGAACAAACAACTTTTTTTTTGTACAGAGATATATTTTTATGGAAATACATTTGTAATATTAAAAGATGAGAAATGGATTGACATATCTGTAAATGTTATTATAATTTGTTTCAATATTGTAGTATAAATGCTAGTGAGAATATAAAAAAATCTATCTATATATATACAAAGAGGAAAATAGAAACAAAGATTTTTTTTTGTAAAATGTAAAAAATATTGTACATACAAGTTTCCATACATTCTATCCACATGAGACCCACCATGGCTTGTCTGCTAAACTTTTTCCTGTCTATATACGAATCATTGCTTTGTGTCTAAGATCTACTTTCTTGAACTGGAAACTATTTTGAATTTTTTTTTGGAATAAAAAATCAATAAAAAATCAATTGTTCATTTACGTTGTGATATATATTGCACCGTGAAGATACCCAATGATCACCGCATTTTATGATTAGTGATTGAGTTGTAGACGAGGAAAATGTACGCATGGAGCCAACATCCACGGCATTTACTGTGATTGCGATCTCTGCAAACTTCCAGAACATTGCCTTTAAAAAAAAAAAAGGCACATTGTCGACAGTGAAATGTCTACAACGCAGCATTTAATTGGATCCCTGTCGTCCGTCTGACTGAACACAGCAGTCCATTGATGTTAATTTGGGAATATTGTATTGCAGAATGAAGACACAACGTATCATAGAAGGTTATGACTTCATGATTTATGTTGCTTATTGAATACAGAAGAACAATAAAGTGGTAAAATATATCATATTGTTGTGAGGTAACATTTGTTCACGTCTGTATACGGTATTGCAGTATGAAGATATAAATAAACTGTTTTGAATTTTTATTCAATACAGCAGTAACATGCAGTAGTAAACTTCTTGTATTATTCAGTCGTGAGGAATCCGGCCTCATCAATCAAGAGGACCCCGGTCTCTTCAACCAAGAGGACCCCGGTCTCATCAACCAAGAGGAACCCGGCCTCTTCAACCAAGAGGAACCCGGCCTCTTCAACCAAGAGGAACCCGGCCTCTTCAACCAAGAGGAACCCGGCCTCTTCAACCAAGAGGAACCCGGCCTCTTCAACCAGAGGAACCCGGCCTCATCAAGCAGAGGAACCCGGCCTCTTCAACCAAGAGGAACCCGGCCTCTTCAACCAAGAGGAACCCGGCCTCTTCAACCAGAGGAACCCGGCCTCATCAAGCAGAGGTACCCGGCCTCTTCAACCAAGAGGAACCCGGCCTCTTCAACCAAGAGGAACCCGGCCTCTTCAACCAAGAGGAACCCGGCCTCTTCAACCAAGAGGAACCCGGCCTCTTCAACCAAGAGGAACCCTGCCTCTTCAACCAAGAGGAACCCGGCCTCTTCAACCAAGAGGAACCCGGCCTCTTCAACCAAGAGGAACCCGGCCTCTTCAACCAAGAGGAACCCGGCCTCTTCAACCAAGAGGAACCCTGCCTCTTCAACCAAGAGGAACCCGGTCTCTTCAACCAAGAGGAACCCGGCCTCTTCAACCAAGAGGAACCCGGCCTCTTCAACCAAGAGGAACCCGGTCTCATCAACCAAGAGGAACCCGGTCTCATCAACCAAGAGGAACCCGGTCTCATCAACCAAGAGGAACCCGGCCTCATCAACCAAGAGGAACCCGGCCTCATCAACCAAGAGGAACCCGGCCTCTTCAACCAAGAGGAACCCGGTCTCATCAACCAAGAGGAACCCGGTCTCATCAACCAAGAGGAACCCGGCCTCTTCAACCAAGAGGACCCCGGTCTCATCAATCAGAGGAACCCGGCCTCTTCAACCAAGAGGAACCCGGTCTCATCAATCAGAGGAACCCGGCCTCATCAACCAGAGGAACCCGGCCTCTTCAACCAAGAGGACCCCGGTCTCATCAATCAGAGGAACCCGGCCTCTTCAACCAAGAGGAACCCGGCCTCATCAAGCAGAGGAACCCGGCCTCATCAACCAAGAGGAACCCGGTCTCATCAATCAGAGGAACCCGGCCTCATCAAGCAGAGGAACCCGGCCTCTTCAACCAAGAGGAACCCGGTCTCATCAATCAGAGGAACCCGGCCTCATCAAGCAGAGGAACCCGGTCTCATCAAGCAGAGGAACCCGGCCTCTTCAACCAAGAGGAACCCGGTCTCATCAATCAGAGGAACCCGGTCTCATCAAGCAGAGGAACCTGGCCTCTTCAACCAAGAGGAACCCGGCCTCATCAACCAGAGGAACCCGGCGTCTTCAACCACACTGCCAATGTGTTTGTTATTTTACTTTCCCCATCTTCATTATATATTACAAAGAAACAGCAATGTTTTCTATAAAATGCGGGGGAATTGAATGTTATGGTGGATTATATTTATATTTCTTCAGACCAGAGCCCAATGGACCCTGTTCCCTATATCGTGCCCTACTTCAGACCAGAGCCCAATGGACCCTGTTCCCTATATCGTGCCCTGCTTCAGACCAGAGCCCAATGGACCCTGTTCCCTATATCGTGCCCTACTTCAGACCAGAGCCCAATGGACCCTGTTCCCTATATCGTGCCCTACTTCAGACCAGAGCCCAATGGACCCTGTTCCCTATATCGTGCCCTACTTCAGACCAGAGCCCAATGGACCCTGTTCCCTATATCGTGCCCTGCTTCAGACCAGAGCCCAATGGACCCTGTTCCCTATATCGTGCCCTACTTCAGACCAGAGCCCAATGGACCCTGTTCCCTATATCGTGCCCTACTTCAGACCAGAGCCCAATGGACCCTGTTCCCTATATCGTGCCCTACTTCAGACCAGAGCCCAATGGACCCTGTTCCCTATATCGTGCCCTACTTTAGACCAGAGCCCAATGGACCCTGTTCCCTATATAGTGCACTACTTTTCCCTGCACTAAGTAGGAAGTAGGGTCCATTGGGAAACAATCGTTGTCTACGCCTCCGTTGCCTGTTCATTGTTAGTAGAGTGAGACTCCCTGTCAGTTGAACTCCGATAACAACAGCAGGTCACAGAGAGGTACTGCTGGGCTGTAGAGGTCACAGAGAGGTACTGCTGGGCTGTAGAGGTCACAGATAGGTACTGCTGGGCTGTAGAGGTAACCCTAGAGGTACTGTTGGTGTGTAGAGGTCACAGAGAGGTACTGCTGGTGTGTAGAGGTCACAGAGAGGTACTGTTGGTGTGTAGAGGTCACAGAGAGGTACTGCTTGCTGGCTGCGATCAGTGTATCTATTTACAAAGTTTGAAATGTTATTTTTTTGGTTCTTGGTGGAGATTTGGCTGAATGAAGATGATGGAGTTATGGCCTGACTGAAGATGGACCTTTGCTTCTTGATAGAGTTATGGGGCTGGACCAACTCAAGGTGTCATAAAATACAGTTCAGGGTATCTCTAGCTAGGTTTATATTCTCTAGCTAGCTAGGTTTATATTCTCTAGCTAGGTTTAATATTCTCTAGCTAGGTTTAATATTCTCTAGCTACGTTTAATATTCTCTAGCTAGGTTGAATATTCTCTAGCTAGGTTGAATATTCTCTAGCTAGGTTTATATTCTCTAGCTAGGTTGAATATTCTCTAGCTAGGTTGAATATTCTCTAGCTAGGTTTATATTCTCTAGCCAGGTTGAATATTCTCTAGCTAGGTTTATATTCTCCAGCTAGGTTGAATATTCTCTAGCTAGGTGTAATATTCTAAAGCTAGGTTGACTATTCTCTAGCTAGGTTTATATTCTCTAGCTAGGTTTATATTCTCTAGCTAGGTTTAATATTATCTAGCTAGGTTTATATTCTCTAGCTAGGTTTACTATTCTTTATCTAGAATGCTTTCTAACAGTTTTACTAGTAAGAAGTAATGTGGTATATTGTTTAATAAAAAAAAAAAAAATGTGACCTGAGCCTTTAACCCAAATATGACATCGGAGACAAAAAACTGTCACCTGCCCCTTTAAGGGTGGGAGGTTGCCGTGGTAATACAACTGGAGTCATGTTTGTGACTTTGATACTGAGAGTCTGACTAGTATCCACGTTGAGTCTCTTCCCTAGCAGTTTAAAATGCAAACATTTGAAAAACAACCTAGCTTGTGAACAAAACAACCTAAATAGCCAAGAACAATTTTCTCACTTCATTAGAATTCCGTTTCGAGTCAATTAAACAAACTTTTTATGCCTGTGTGCAGCGCTTCTAAAAATAAATCTGTCTCTCATGCCCCAGTCAGGTAATGTTGCAGCACGAGGCAGAAATACATTTTACAGATTCAGGTCAGGGAGATACAAGCATATTCTCTAGAATATCATAGTTGCCACACAGCCTACTGACAACGCAAATTCCAAAGCAACTCCCGGCACAGGGAACCTCAGCTACAAGCCGACGGGCCATAGACAGGCTGGGAGAGAGTCAAATGTGCATTCTAATAGGCCTATTTGCCCGACATTGGAGCAATATCATAATATTATATATATTCATATCCTAAATAATGGCATATGCGATGCCTAGCCAGCCATATCATTGCTTGATACCTGGAAACATCTATTTTTATCCAGAACGCTGCAGCCCACCTGGTTTTCAACCTTCTCACGTGTCAAATCAAATGATATTGGTCACATACATGTACGTGTTTAGCAGATGTTATTGCGGGTGTAAAAATTTATCAAATTTATTTATATAGCCCTTCGTACATCAGCTGATATCTCAAAGTGCTGTACAGAAACCCAGCCTAAAACCCCAAACAGCAAGCAATGCAGGTGTAGAAGCACGGTGGCTAGGAAAAACTCCCTAGAAAGGCCAAAACCTAGGAAGAAACCTAGAGAGGAACCAGGCTATGTGGGGTGGCCAGTCCTCTTCTGGCTGTGCCGGGTGGAGATTATAACAGAACATGGCCAAGATGTTCAAATGTTCATAAATGACCAGCATGGTCGAATAATAATAAGGTAGAACAGTTGAAACTGGAGCAGCAGCACGGCCAGGTGGACTGGGGACAGCAAGGAGTCATCATGTCAGGTAGTGCTGGGGCATGGTCCTAGGGCTCAGGTCCTCCGAGAGAGAGAAAGAAAGAGAGAAGGAGAGGATTAGAGAACGCACACTTAGATTCACACAGGACACCGAATAGGACAGGAGAAGTACTCCAGATATAACAAACTGACCCTAGAGCCCCGAAACATAAACTACCGCAGCATAAATACTGGAGGCTGAGACAGGAGGGGTCAGGAGACACTGTGGCCCCATCCGAGGACACCCCCGGACATGGCCAAACAGGAAGGATATAACCCCACCCACTTTGCCAAAGCACAGCCCCCACACCACTAGAGGGACATCTTCAACCACCAACTTACCATCCCGAGACAAGGCTGAGTATAGCCCACAAAGACCTCCGCCACGGCACAACCCAAGGGGGGGGGGGGCGCCAACCCAGACAGGATGACCACATCAGTAAATCAACCCACTCAGGTGACGCACCCCCTCCAGGGACGGCATGAGAGAGCCCCAGTAAGCCAGTGACTCAGCCCCTGTAACAGGGTTAAAGGCAGAGAATCCCAGTGGAAAGAGGGGAACCGGCCAGGCAGAGACAGCAAGGGCGGTTCGTTGCTCCAGAGCCTTTCCGTTCACCTTCCCACTCCTGGGCCAGACTACACTCAATCATATGACCCACTGAAGAGAGATGAGTCTTCAGTAAAGACTTAGAGGTTGAGACCGAGTTTGCGTCTCTGACATGGGTAGGCAGACCATTCCATAAAAATCGAGCTCTATAGGAGAAAGCCCTGCCTCCAGCTGTTTGCTTAGAAATTCTAGGGACAATTAGGAGGCCTGCGTCTTGTGACCGGAGCGTACGTGTAGGTATGTACGGCAGGACCAAATCAGAGAGATAGGTAGTAGCAAGCCCATGTAATGCTTTGTAGGTTAGCAGTAAAACCTTGAAATCAGCCCTTGCTTTGACAGGAAGCCAGTGTAGAGAGGCTAGCACTGGAGCAATATGATCACATTTTTTGGTTCTAGTCAGGATTCTAGCAGCCGTATTTAGCACTAACTGAAGTTTATTTAGTGCTTTATCCGGGTAGCCGGAAAGTAGAGCATTGCAGTAGTCTAACCTGGAAGTGACAAAAGCATGGATTAATTTTTCTGCATCATTTTTGGACAGAAAGTTTCTGATTTTTGCAATGTTACGTAGATGGAAAAAAGCTGTCCTTGAAATGGTCTTGATATGTTCTTCAAAAGAGAGATCAGGGTCCAGAGTAACGCCGAGGTCCTTCACAGTTTTATTTGAGACGACTGTACAACCATTAAGATTAATTGTCAAATTCAACAGAAGATCTCTTTGTTTCTTGGGACCTAGAACAAGCATCTCTGTTTTGTCCGAGTTTAAAAGTAGAACGTTTGCAGCCATCCACTTCCTTATGTCTGAAACACATGCTTCTAGCAAGGGCAATTTTGGGGCTTCACCATGTTTCATTGAAATGTACAGCTGTGTGTCATCTGCATAGCAGTGTATGTTAACATTATGTTTTCGAATAACATCCCCAAGAGATAAAATATATAGTGAAAACAATAGTGGTCCTAAAACAGAACCTTGAGGAACACCGAAATTTACAGTTGATTTGTCAGAGGACAAACCATTCACAGAGACAAACTGATATCTTCCCGACAGATAAGATCTAAACCAGGCCAGAACTTGTCCGTGTAGACCAATTTGGGTTTCCAATCTCTCCAAAAGAATGTGGTGATCGATGGTATCAAAAGCAGCACTAAGGTCTAGGAGCACGAGGACAGATGCAGAGTCTCGGTCTGACGCCATTAAAATGTTATTTACCACCTTCACAAGTGCAGTCTCAGTGCTATGAAGGGGTCTAAAACCAGACTGAAGCATTTCGTATGCATTGTTTGTCTTCAGGAAGGCAGTGAGTTGCTGCGCAACAGCCTTTTCTAAAATTTTTGAGAGGAATGGAAGATTCGATATAGGCCGATAGTTTTTAATATTTTCTGGGTCAAGGTTTGGCTTTTTCAAGAGAGGCTTTATTACTGCCACTTTTAGTGAGTTTGGTACACATCCGGTGGATAGAGAGCCGTTTATTATGTTCAACATAGGAGGGCCAAGCACAGGAAGCAGCTCTTTCAGTAGTTTAGTTGGAATAGGGTCCAGTATGCAGCTTGAAGGTTTAGAGGCCATGATTATTTTCATCATTGTGTCAAGTGATATAGTACTAAAACACTTGAGTGTCTCTCTTGATCCTAGGTCCTGGCAGAGTTGTGCAGACTCTGGACAACTGAGCTTTGAGGGAATACGCAGATTTAAAGAGGAGTCCGTAATTTGCTTTCTAATAATCATAATCTTTTCCTGAATGAAGTTTATGAATTTATCACTGCTAAAGTGAAAGTCATCCTCTCTTGGGGAATGCTGCTTTTTAGTTAGCTTTGCGACAGTATCAAAAAGGAATTTCGGATTGTTCTTATTTTCCTCAATTAAGTTAGAAAAATATGATCATATGAATTTTCCTCAATTAAGTTAGAAAAATATGATCAAACGCTAAAGCATCTATTGGCCCTCCCACTCCAAATGGAGGAACCGTTTTCCCCCTGAAGCAAAGACAGCAGAGACCATCTCCCGAAAACAACTGAAAAACTGATAGCTACTTTATTGGGGTAAAATGTAGGTTACTATGACTGTGATATGTGGTTGTCCAAACGTAAGGTGTGAGTGAGTGAGTGAGTGAGTGAGTGAGTGAGTGAGTGAGTGAGTGAGTGAGTGAGTGAAGGGGAGATGGAGAGAGAGACCATTGAGTGTCTGCTAATGTGAGTGAGTGAGTGAGTGAGTGAGTGAGTGAGTGAGTGAAGGGGAGATGGAGAGAGAGACCATTGAGTGTCTGCTAATGTGAGTGAGTGAGTGAGTGAGTGAGTGAGTGAGTGAGTGAGTGAGTGAGTGAGTGAAGGGGAGATGGAGAGAGAGACAATTGAGTGTCTGCTAATGTGAGTGAGTGAGTGAGTGAGTGAGTGAAGGGGAGATGGAGAGAGAGACCATTGAGTGTCTGCTAATGTGAGTGAGTGAGTGAGTGAGTGAGTGAGTGAGTGAGTGAGTGAGTGAGTGAGTGAGTGAAGGGGAGATGGAGAGAGAGACAATTGAGTGTCTGCTAATGTGAGTGAGTGAGTGAGTGAGTGAGTGAGTGAGTGAGTGAAGGTGAGTGAGAGAGAGACCATTGAGTGTCTGCTAATGTGAGTGAGTGAGTGAGTGAGTGAGTGAGTGAGTGAGTGAGTGAGTGAAGGGGAGATGGAGAGAGAGACAATTGAGTGTCTGCTAATGTGAGTGAGTGAGTGAGTGAGTGAGTGAGTGAGTGAGTGAGTGAGTGAGTGAGTGAGTGAGAGAGTGACATGAACGGTAAGATATTGTAGAACTATTAGACTGAAGACTAAACATCCTGTAAATTAATACTAAACATCCTGTAAATTAATACTAAACATCCTGTAAATTAATACTAAACATCCTGTAAATTAATACTAAACATCCTGTAAATTAATACTAAACATCCTGAGAAATAAAGACTAAACTTCCTGAGAAATAAAAAACATTATGTAAATAAAGCCTAAACAGTCTGTAAATAAAAACAAAACAGTCTATACTTTATAGGTATCAAGGTCTAATTTGGGAAGCAGTCATTGACTCCAGTGTTCTCTGGACATGTAGTCTTCAATTGGAACTGACAGTATGTTAGCAACATGAAATCCTATTAACATCTGTCCAGCAGGAAGAAAGATTTTTTAAAGCATTTTCTCACAAGCGAGCACTTCGATATGGTCACTGCCACGTCTTCATAAATTCTTGTAAATGTTTCGGGTTCAGTTTAGGCATTTGTGAATATTATATAGTAATATAGGGAAAGTGGCCGTCCGTTTGGAGAAATAATAGACACTGCAGTAAATAAAGCCGGACAAAAAACATCTGTCTCGTCCAGGACCGGAGTCTACCGGTTCGTCAGAGCTACAGTAGGCCTTCATGCTAATAAGCCATTTTGCCACACGGGCCTGCCATCATTGACTTTTAACTGGACTGTGTGTTTACAGGAAGTAGTGCAACAGGAAGTAGCAACAGCGTAGATTTTAGATCATTAGAACGCATTCGCCAAAAGTGTGTATGTCAGTGCTGTGTGTAAGTTGACTTTGCAAACAATTTGCAGATGTTCAAAATGTTAAATTCTAATTAAAAAAAAGAGGTGACTTAGTCAGTCTTAGCCATCTTACTCATTCAGCAAATTGAAGAATAACTCATTGTTTGTGACTAGGAAACTTAAGAGAAGCATACTAAGTTCAGCACACAAGGTGTAGGAGGACGCCCTACTACTAAGGGTGAAGTTGAGTTTGTGCAACATAAGACAGTCTTGTGTTCCAACTGTTTTATCAGTGTGAGTTGATCCGGTTCACACAGAAGTGAAGAGCAGAACAATTGAAGGAATTCATCTTATCTTGCTCTAGTCAGGTGTGATTGTAGATCCTTCAATCAAAGTTGTGAGAGTGCAACTCCCCATAGTGTGTTGTACCGAAGTTGACTGACTGAAGGCCTGTTTTTAATTCTAACGAGGACTATCAGATTCAGAACATTAAAGCGCCTGTTTTTAATCCTAACGAGGACTATCAGATTCAGAACATTAAACCGCCTGTTTTTAATCCTAACGAGGACTATCAGATTCAGAACATTAAACCGCCTGTTTTTAATCCTAACGAGAACTATCAGATTCAGAACATTAAACCGCCTGTTTTTAGTCCTAATGAGGACTTTCAGATTCAGAACATTAAACCGCCTGTTTTTAATCCTAATGAGGACTTTCAGATTCAGAACATTAAACCGGCTGTTTTTAGTCCTAATGAGGACTTTCAGATTCAGAACATTAAAGCGCCTGTTTTTAATCCTAACGAGGACTATCAGATTCAGAACATTAAAGCGCCTGTTTTTAATCCTAACAAGGACTATCAGATTCAGAACATTAAACCGCCTGTTTTTAATCCTAACAAGGACTATCAGATTCAGAACATTAAACCGCCTGTTTTTAATCCTAACAAGGACTATCAGATTCAGAACATTAAACCGCCTGTTTTTAATCCTAACGAGGACTATCAGATTCAAAACATTAAACCGCCTGTTTTTAGTCCTAATGAGGACTTTCAGATTCAGAACATTAAACCGCCTGTTTTTAATCCTAATGAGGACTTTCAGATTCAGAACATTAAACCGCCTGTTTTTAGTCCTAATGAGGACTTTCAGATTCAGAACATTAAACTGCCTGTTTTTAGTCCTAATGAGGACTATCAGATTCAGAACATTAAACTGCCTGTTTTTAGTCCTAATGAGGACTATCAGATTCAGAACATTAAACTGCCTGTTTTTAGTCCTGACGAGGACTATCAGATTCAGAACATTAAACTGCCTGTTTTTAATCCTAACGAGGACTATCAGATTCAGAACATTAAACTGCCTGTTTTTAGTCCTAACGAGGACTATCAGATTCAGAACATTAAACTGCCTGTTTTTAGTCCTAACGAGGACTATCAGATTCAGAACATTAAACCGCCTGTTTTTAGTCCTAACGAGGACTTTCAGATTCAGAACATTAAACCGCCTGTTTTTAATCCTAATGAGGACTTTCAGATTCAGAACATTAAACTGCCTGTTTTTAATCCTAACGAGGACTATCAGATTCAGAACAATTGAAGGAATTCATCTTATCTTGCTCTAGTCAGGTGTGATTGTAGATCCTTCAATCAAAGTTGTGAGAGTGCAACTCCCCATAGTGTGTTGTACCGAAGTTGACTGACTGAAGGCCTGTTTTTAATTCTAACGAGGACTATCAGATTCAGAACATTAAAGCGCCTGTTTTTAATCCTAACGAGGACTATCAGATTCAGAACATTAAACCGCCTGTTTTTAATCCTAACGAGGACTATCAGATTCAGAACATTAAACCGCCTGTTTTTAATCCTAACGAGAACTATCAGATTCAGAACATTAAACCGCCTGTTTTTAGTCCTAATGAGGACTTTCAGATTCAGAACATTAAACCGCCTGTTTTTAATCCTAATGAGGACTTTCAGATTCAGAACATTAAACCGGCTGTTTTTAGTCCTAATGAGGACTTTCAGATTCAGAACATTAAAGCGCCTGTTTTTAATCCTAACGAGGACTATCAGATTCAGAACATTAAAGCGCCTGTTTTTAATCCTAACAAGGACTATCAGATTCAGAACATTAAACCGCCTGTTTTTAATCCTAACGAGGACTATCAGATTCAGAACATTAAACCGCCTGTTTTTAATCCTAACGAGGACTATCAGATTCAAAACATTAAACCGCCTGTTTTTAGTCCTAATGAGGACTTTCAGATTCAGAACATTAAACCGCCTGTTTTTAATCCTAATGAGGACTTTCAGATTCAGAACATTAAACCGCCTGTTTTTAGTCCTAATGAGGACTTTCAGATTCAGAACATTAAACTGCCTGTTTTTAGTCCTAATGAGGACTATCAGATTCAGAACATTAAACTGCCTGTTTTTAGTCCTAATGAGGACTATCAGATTCAGAACATTAAACTGCCTGTTTTTAGTCCTGACGAGGACTATCAGATTCAGAACATTAAACTGCCTGTTTTTAATCCTAACGAGGACTATCAGATTCAGAACATTAAACTGCCTGTTTTTAGTCCTAACGAGGACTATCAGATTCAGAACATTAAACTGCCTGTTTTTAGTCCTAACGAGGACTATCAGATTCAGAACATTAAACCGCCTGTTTTTAGTCCTAACGAGGACTTTCAGATTCAGAACATTAAACCGCCTGTTTTTAATCCTAATGAGGACTTTCAGATTCAGAACATTAAACTGCCTGTTTTTAATCCTAACGAGGACTATCAGATTCAGAACATTAAACTGTCTGTTTTTAGTCCTAACGAGGACTATCAGATTCAGAACATTAAACCGCCTGTTTTTAGTCCTAACGAGGACTTTCAGATTCAGAACATTAAACCGCCTGTTTTTAATCCTAACGAGGACTATCAGATTCAGAACATTAAACTGCCTGTTTTTAATCCTAACGAGGACTATCAGATTCAGAACATTAAACTGCCTGTTTTTAGTCCTAACGAGGACTATCAGATTCACAACATTAAACTGCCTGTTTTTAATCCTAATAAGGACTATCAGATTCACAACATTAAACTGCCTGTTTTTAGTCCTAATGAGGACTTTCAGATTCAGAACATTAAACTGCCTGTTTTTAATCCTAATGAACTCTATCAGATTCAGAACATTAAACTGCCTGTTTTTAATCCTAACGAGGACTATCAGATTCAGAACATTAAACCGCCTGTTTTTAATCCTAACGAGGTCAAAGGTCTTTCCATTAGTTCTCTGAATCACTGTTATTTTTTTTAATAGTCACTGACATTTGCATGAAAGCCGAACATTTCATTACCTGTGCACCTAATCATGCTAATAGTAGACTACATTAACACAACAGCTTGTCTCATTTATATTGTCACTGAGTTGCTACGAGTTAGGACAAGCTCCAATGTAATGTGCTGAACAGACTAACAGACCCCTCGGGCTCTGAATATCTGAACGTGGACATAGTATTGACTCTTTCCTCTATCACTGATTTGACTATTAGCAGAGATTAGAGGAGCGTTCAAGATGATTGGACGAGAGATTAGGGGAGCGTTGAAGACTAATGAGCTCTTATGATTCTCAATTCCACATCGTGACCCTCCTGACCCCTGATACTGTGATCTGCGTAATACTTTCTGACGTCCTCATGAGTCAAATCGACGACGGTCTGAAAGTTCGAAGACATTTTAAGATTAGTCAGAAACGGATTACCCATGAGCACAGTGGTATAATTACCATTCATAATGTTCTACATTAGTTTAAACATTCACTATGAATTGATGAATGCTTGAATTATTGTAAAATTAACTTTTTTTTATGATAAATGCGATGTCGGCCATGACCTTCAAAACCTTCTGCTGGGAGCCGTGGTTGTCCAAAATGTAATTATATTCTTGTAAATAGTAAAACATGGTAGGGATGTAGGGAAAGAGAGAGAGAGAGACCCTCCAAATCCCCCCAAGTGTCAAGGCCTTGGGCTGAGCTAATATGGTGTGAAATCCTCCCTTTGCTCTTCCTCTGGGCTCTGGAGCCTCGGTGTAAACCAGTGATGGAGGGATTGACAAAGCAGAGAGAGAGGAGCATTATATTATTATATTTATATATATGATATTATGTATTTGCTCTGACAGTGGATTGGGTCAGAGGGAGGCCTGCTTACTTCCATCGGAGCGGTCGATAGAGTGGTGGAGGAAATCTGAGCTGTAAACACTGTTATTATTATCTGAGGAAAGAACCTTCTCTTGCCTGGCTCTCTGTCATCACTTCCTGCCTGGCTCTCTGTCATCACTTCCTGCCTGGCTCTCTGTCATCACTTCCTGCCTGGCTCTCTGTCATCACTTCTTGCCTGGCTCTCTGGAATCACTTCCTGCCTGGCTCTCTGTCATCACTTCTTGACAACATGGAGATCTGAATCAACACCAAGCTAGATCCCTTTGCAGATCTAATTTGTGTCTTTAGATTTAAGACTTTAACTATACTTAAATGTGTTAACTGCATTAAAGTTTATTTTCCCAGTGAGTCTAAAGACTTTGTGTCATCGTTGTGTTTTTCCGAGAGATAAAAAAATGGCGTCAAGTTCGTGATAGTGACTAAATCTCCCCTTACTGGTTAAAGTCTCCGTCCCACATTATGCATGGATTTAGAGAGAGAGAGAGAGAGAGAGACAGAGACAGAGAGAGAGATACAGAGAGATTGTTGTCCTTGATGATCTTTTTGACCTTCCTGTGCCATCGGGTGCTGTAAGTGTCCTGGAGGGCAGGTAGTTTTCCCCCCAGTGATGTGTTGGGCAGACCTCACTACCCTCTGGAGAGCCCTGCAGTTGTGGGTGGTGCTGTTTCCATACCAGGCGGTGATACATCCCGATAGGATGCGTGTGCATCTGTAAAGGTTTGTGAGGGTTTTAGGTGACAAGCCAAATTTCGTTGAACCTTCTTCCCCTCACTGTCTGTATGGATGGACCATTTCAGTTTGTCCGCGATGAAGAACTTAAAATGTTCCACCTTCTCCACTGCAGTCCCATAGATATGGATAGGGGGGGGGGGGGGGGGTGCTCCCTCTGCTGTTTCCTGAAAGCCATGATCATCTCCTAAATGAGATAAAAAAAATATCTGTTTTGCTAAGTTCAACACGCATCCAAGCTCAGTTAAAATGGACACAGACAGTTAAAGTACACCGACAGCATTGAATCAATGCAAAGGTACAATACATGCTGCAATACTATGTACCTGAATGAAGATCCACATGAACAGAACTTGGATGATGATCTACGGAGCTTGGATGATGAGCTACGGAGCTTGGATGATGAGCTACAAAACTTGAATGATGAGCTACGGAGCTTGGATGATGAGCTATGGAGATTGGATGATGAGCTACAGAGCTTGGAGGATGAGCTACAGAGCTTGGATGATGAGCTGTGGAGCTTGGATGATGATCTACGGAGCTTGGATGATGAGCTACGGAGCTTGGATGATGAGCTGCAAAACTTGAATGATGAGCTACGGAGCTTGGTTGATGAGCTATGGAGATTGGTTGATTAGCTACAGAGCTTGGATGATGAGCTACAGAGCTTGGAAGATGAGCTACAGAGCTTGGATGATGAGCTATGGAGCTTGGATGATGAGCAACAGAGCTTGGATGATGAGCTACAAAACTTGGATGATGAGCTACAGAGCCGGGATGATGAGCTACAGAGCTTGGATGATGAGCTACGGAGCTTGGATGATGAGCTACAGAGCTTGTATGATGAGCTACGGAGCTTGGATGATGAGCTACAGAGCTTGGATGATGAGCTACAGAGCTTGGATGATGAGCTAGGGTAAAGTACAATTTCACTGGAACCGGTAGATTAATAATAATGGTTATCACAGCGTGTGGGCTCCTGTTCCCCTATCTGAAGTTACTTTAGCACACACAAACACAGGTTGGGTTGAAAGGGTATGAAGCCGAGTCACAGTGCCAAAGCCCCAGCATGCTCTTCTCCCGTGACATCAAAGACTCTGTGACCACCCTTTGCTCAACCATTCAGGTAATAAATAGTCTGGCAAGGCTACCGGTTCGCTCCGGTTCCCATCACTTCACCACCAAATTGGAAAAATAGCTCCGGAAGCTGGAAATAACATACTGACAGAGGAAAATAAGAAAAACGACACCAGTAACCATGGTGACGGTAGAAATCAACCTACCTCTTCCTGCCTGTGATGGGATTGGACCCCTTTCATACACAGGTGGTACTGAGTAAACCGAGCCAGAGTGTTTACTGCTTACTGCCAGGCTTGGCACCATGCTTGGCGCTCTGTCTGCGTTGCAGATGGCACCCTATTGCATAGGGCTCTGGTCAAAAGTAGTACACTACATAGGGAATAGGGCTCTGGTCAAAAGAAGTGCACTACATAGGGAATAGGGCTCTGGTCAAAAGTAGTGCACTATGGTAACACAACACCAATATAATATGATGGAGGTAACACAACACAACACCAATATAATATTATGGAGGTAACACAACACCAATATAATATGATGGAGGTAACACAACACCAATATAATATGATGGAGGTAACACAACACCAATATAATATGATGGAGGTAACACAACACCAATATAATATGATGGAGGTAACACAACACAACACCAATATAATATGATGGAGGTAACACAACACCAATATAATATGATGGAGGTAACACAACACAACACCAATATAATATAATATGATGGAGGTAACACAACACAACACCAATATAATATGATGGAGGTAACACAACACCAATATAATATGATGGAGGTAACACAACACCAATATAATATGATGGAGGTAACACAACACAACACCAATATAATATGATGGAGGTAACACAACACCAATATAATATGATGGAGGTAACACAACACAACACCAATATAATATGATGGAGGTAACACAACACCAATATAATATGATGGAGGTAACACAACACCAATATAATATGATGGAGGTAACACAACACCAATATAATATGATGGAGGTAACACAACACAACACCAATATAATATGATGGAGGTAACACAACACCAATATAATATGATGGAGGTAACACAACACAACACCAATATAATATAATATGATGGAGGTAACACAACACCAATATAATATGATGGAGGCATGACCATCCCCTGGCACAGTGCTATATTAACCAGACCATCCCCTGGTACAGTGCTATATTAACCAGACCATCCCCTGGCATGACACAGTGCTATATTAACCAGACCATCCCCTGGTACAGTGCTATATTAACCAGACCATCCCCTGGCACAGTGCTATATTAACCAGACCATCCCCTGGCACAGTGCTATATTAACCAGACCATCCCCTGGCACAGTGCTATATTAACCAGACCATCCCCTGGTACAGTGCTATATTAACCAGACCATCCCCAATATAATATGATGGAGGTAACACAACACCAATATAATATGATGGAGGTAACACAACACCAATATAATATGATGGAGGTAACACAACACCAATATAATATGATGGAGGTAACACAACACCAATATAATATGATGGAGGTAACACAACACCAATATAATATGATGGAGGTAACACAACACCAATATAATATGATGGAGGTAACACAACACCAATATAATATGATGGAGGTAACACAACACAACACCAATATAATATGATGGAGGTAACACAACACCAATATAATATGATGGAGGTAACACAACACCAATATAATATGATGGAGGTAACACAACACCAATATAATATGATGGAGGTAACACAACACCAATATAATATGATGGAGGTAACACAACACCAATATAATATGATGGAGGTAACACAACACAACACCAATATAATATGATGGAGGTAACACAACACCAATATAATATGATGGAGGTAACACAACACAACACCAATATAATATAATATGATGGAGGTAACACAACACCAATATAATATGATGGAGGCATGACCATCCCCTGGCACAGTGCTATATTAACCAGACCATCCCCTGGCATGACACAGTGCTATATTAACCAGACCATCCCCTGGCATGACACAGTGCTATATTAACCAGACCATCCCCTGGCATGGCACAGTGCTATATTAACCAGACCATCCCCTGGCACAGTGCTATATTAACCAGACCATCCCCTGGCACAGTGCTATATTAACCAGACCATCCCCTGGCATGACACAGTGCTATATTAACCAGACCATCCCCTGGCATGGCACAGTGCTATATTAACCAGACCATCCCCTGGCACAGTGCTATATTAACCAGACCATCCCCTGGCACAGTGCTATATTAACCAGACCATCCCCTGGTACAGTGCTATATTAACCAGACCATCCCCTGGCATGACACAGTGCTACATTAACCAGACCATCCCCTGGCACAGTGCTATATTAACCAGACCATCCCCTGGCACAGTGCTATATTAACCAGACCATCCCCTGGCATGACACAGTGCTATATTAACCAGACCATCCCCTGACACAGTGCTATATTAACCAGACCATCCCCTGGCACAGTGCTATATTAACCAGACCATCCCCTGGCACAGAGCTATATTAACCAGACCATCCCCTGGCACAGAGCTATATTAACCAGACCATCCCCTGGCACAGTGCTATATTAACCAGACCATCCCCTGGCACAGTGCTATATTAACCAGACCATCCCCTGGCACAGTGCTATATTAACCAGACCATCCCCTGGCACAGTGCTATATTAACCAGACCATCCCCTGGCACAGTGCTATATTAACCAGACCATCCCCTGGCACAGTGCTATATTAACCAGACCATCCCCTGGCACAGTGCTATATTAACCAGACCATCCCCTGGCACAGTGCTATATTAACCAGACCATCCCCTGGCACAGTGCTATATTAACCAGACCATCCCCTGGCATGACACAGTGCTATATTAACCAGACCATCCCCTGACATGGCGCAGTGCTTAACTACCCCTCTGTTACGAACAGTCTGTAACGATTGTCTTCCTCTTCTGATGAAGAATAGGACGGATCGGACCAATGAGCAGCGTTGTAAGTGTTCAAGTTATATTTATTAGAACGGAAACACTAAACAAAAGAACACAAGAGAGTGAAACGAAAATGAATGAATCCTGTAAGGTGCAGCAACACAAAACAGAAAACATAAAAAAGGAACGAGGACGTGACATCAGTCATTTTACAGGTTAATCCCAAATAGTTTCAGCTGGACTTTCACATTATCATAGAGATGGCTCAGTAGGACAAACTCTCTCTTGAGAAAGATACCCCCATCCCGAGCGTGTCAGACCAGACCTCTTCATTATACAAGCCCACAGACGAGCAACCCCCAGCGGAAAGTCAACCTCCCAGCACAAAGTACTACTCTCTAATTGTACTGAAGGATAAATTCACCCAGCTGGAGGTAAGGCAGGTGGAGCTGGAACAGCAGGTGAACTCACTCCAGTCAGCACAAAAAATTGTCCAGCTCAACAAAACCCCCTCAACCAGACCCAGAGAGCTGGAGGTGGAAAGAGACATATCTGAACTCTGGACTGTGGTGAGACAACATCAACAGTTGAAAGAACAGAGCACTAGAGGAGAGGATCAGACTGCTGGAGGAGAAGGTGAGGGGGTGGAGTGCGACAGAGAACAACCCACTAGAGAGCTGGCCACCCCCGCAGAGAAGCCAGGAGAACAGTCCACCTCAGCCCCCGACCAAAGTCTCAACACCACAGCAGAACAGTCCACCTCAGCCCCCGACCAAAGTCTCGACATCACAGCAGAACAGTCCACCTCAGACCTTGACCATAGTCTCAACATCACAGCAGAACAGTCCACCTCAGACCATAGCCCCAACATCACAGCAGAACAGTCCACCTCAGACCCTGACCATAGCCCCAACATCACAGCAGAACAGTCCACCTCAGACCCTGACCATAGCCTCAACATCACAGCAGAACAATCCACCCCAGACCCTGACCATAGCCCCAACATCACAGCAGAACAATCCACCCCAGACCTTGACCATAGCCTCAACATCACCCTCAATATCACAGCAGAACAATCCACCCCAGACCCTGACCATAGCCTCAACATCACAGCAGAACAGTCCACCCCAGACCTTGACCATAGCCCCAACATCACAGCAGAACAATCCACCCCAGACCCTGACTATAGCCCCAACATCACAGCAGAACAATCCACCCCAGACCCTGACCATAGCCCCAACATCACAGCAGAACAATCCACCCCACACCCTGACCATAGCCCCAACATCACAGCAGAACAGTCCACCCCAGACCCTGACCATAGCCCCAACATCACAGCAGGACAGCCCACCTCAGAGAGACGGACCCACTGGTTGCCCTCTAGGTTACAGAGAGCTGGTAGTCCCATCCACCACACTACCAGGTGTGAAACATGGTATAGAGGAGATGGACCCACTGGTTGCCCTCTAGGTTACAGAGAGCTGGTATTCCCATCCACCAAACTACCAGGTGGGTGGTATAGAGGATACGGACCCACTGGTTGCCCTCTAGGTTACAGAGAGCTGGTAGTCCCATCCACCACACTACCAGGTGGGTGGTATAGAGGAGATGAACCCACTGGTTGTCCTCTAGGTTACAGAGAGCTGGTGGTCCCATCCACCAAACTACCAGGTGTGAAACAGGGAAGGGACTCAGAGGGTATGCTAATTTGGTAAAGAGCAGGCCTAAATCACGCCATTAAATAGTCAAAACAGCAACATTTTAAATCTGGCTAGAAATGAATAAGGAAATAATCTTAATAACAGAGAAAAATGTCCTCCTGTATGCTACCTATATACCCCCACTAGAATCCCCGTACTTTAACTTCTTTGGGGTACCCCCCCCCCTCCCTTCTTCTCAATTTCCGCCTAAAGACATACCCTAATCTAACCGCCTGTAGCTCAGGCCCAGAGGCAATTATATGCATATTCTTGGTATCATTTGAAAGGAAACACTCTGAATTTTGTGGACATGTGAATTGAATGTAGGAGAATATAACACAATAGATCTGGTAGAAGAAAATACAAGGAAATAAACAATCGTTTTCTGTTTTTTATTGTTGCTGCATCATCTTTCAAATGACCAAGGAGAGCCAAACATACAGATAGGATGCTGGGGATGATTTGACCAAGAACAGCCAAACGTACAGATAGGATTTCATTACAGATTATATTTTTATATATTGCAAATAAAATAAAAAATAAAAAAACTCAAATGAATAATATTTGATATTATTAATTTCCAACAATGACATTAGCATTAGAACTTACTAGTCCAGCATGGCATCCTCGCCATGCAGAAACATGTCTTCCGCCTGGGAGTCAAAACTAGCTTCGCTGAAAGCTTAATCTTCCTGAAGCAACTCAGTCTCGCTGTATCTATCTATTTCCTCTATAATATGGGTTAAATCTGTATACCTAGACTTTGTTTTAGCTTTTCCTGATTTATTCGGCATATTTTAAATATATAAACTTGTTGAAAATGCTATTGAATATGTACTGCTATGCGTAACACCCGTGGCTCCGTCAAGTAGGATTTGCAATGGCGAATGAACCTCTTTTACGCCAGAGTTTATGACAAAGGCTGGTCTTCAAACGTATAACCATTACATATTGCCGTTTTCCTCAGCTCATTGGCTATCTTCCAAGCTAGATTTCAAGATGACCGGTGGTCATTGGGCCAAAATACAGTCAATCAACGATAGACCGGTCCTACCATTGGTGCGCAATGATGTCATTGAATGGTGTCTTCAAATCGGTTTGTTTCGGTCAATACGTCCCGGGAAAAGAACCATCATGTATGGTTGTGTTAGTAACAACCAGAGGATTTCAATGAAACCAACCATGACTGGATAAACGTTTGTTTAGTGTGTGTAATTACCACGAACGCTTGGTCCAAAGTTGAATGAGATGGAAATCACGACGCAACCGGTTTACACATGTTGCGTTTTACAAATGTTTCGTGTTAGGTTATAAAAATGTATTTTATCAAACAAAACGAACATTCACTGTGTAGTTAGGACACTTGGCATTGCCACCAGAGGAAGATCTTCAATGGTAAGCGATTTATTTTATTGTTATTTCTGACTTTGATGAAGATAACGCTTGGTTGGAAAATGCTAGTAATACTTGTGTGTGTGGCGCCGTCCTCAGAAAATAGCTTTTGTAGGCTTTTTGAAATCTGACTGGATTAATAAGACGTTCATCTGTTACATGATGTAAGATACTTGTATTTACAAGAATGTTTAATATAACAAATGGTGTATTTAGAATGTTAGCTCTCTGCAGTTTTCACCGGATGTTGGCCTGGTGGGACGTTAGCGTCTCACCTACCCTAAGGAGGTTAATGAAGACAGCTTGTCCATCCTGGAGGGGGAAATCAATCATTTCCAGACCTGTGGACATGTACTAGTCTGTGGCAAACTAAATGCCAGAACTGGACAAGAACCTGACACCCTCAGCACACAGGGGGACAAACACCCACCTGGAGGTGACAGCATTCCCTCCCCTGTATGCCCCACTAGGTACAACAATGACAACAGAAACGGGTCACAACTCCTGCAGCTCTGTCAGACGCTGGATATGTATTTCGTCAATGGTAGGCTTCGAGGGGACTCCTATGGTAGTTACACCTATAGCTCATCTCTTGGCAGTAGTACTGTAGACTACTTTATCACTGACCTCAACCCAGAGTCTCTCAGAGCGTTCACAGTCAGCCCACTGACACCCCGATCAGATCACAGCAATATCACAGTCGAACAGAGTATTACTCAATCATGAGGCATCAAACCCAAAGGAACTGAATAACATTAAGAAATGCAATAGATGGACGGAAAGTGGTGTGGGAACCTACCAAAAACAATTAGGCAACAACAAATTCAATCCCTTTTAGACAATTTCCTAGACAAAACATTCCACTGTAATAGTGAAGGTGTAAACTTGGCAGTAGAAAACCTGAACAGTATATTTTACCTCTCAGCTTCCCTCCATCAAATCTAAACATTTCAAACAGAAATCCTTAAAAAAATGAACAACAATGACAAATGGTTTGATGAATAATTTCTGAAACCTATGAAATAAATTGAGAAACCTATCCAACCAAAAACATAGAGACCCAGAAAACACCTTCACTATGGTGAATCCCTAAAATGTTCCAGAAATATACTACGGAAAAAAGAAGGAACAGCACGTCAGATATCAGCTCAATGTAATTGAAGAATCCATAGACTCTAATCACTTCCGGGAAAATTGGAAAATTGGAAAACACTAAACAAACAGCACAAATAATTTAATATCCACAATGGAGATGTATGGGTAAACCACTTATCCAGTCTTTTTGGCCCTATAACATAGAACAGCAAAAGCATATGCTTGATCAAACACACATTTTTGAATCAACTGGATTCTCCTATTACATTGAATTATCTAAAGAACAATACAAACCCTCCAACCCAAAAGGACTGTGGTGTTGATGGCATCCTACATGAAATGATAAAATACACAGACCACGAATTCCAATTGGCTGTACTTAAACTCTTTGACATCATCCTCGGCTCTGGCATCGTCCCCAGTAGTTGGAACCAAGGACTGATCACCCCAATCCACAAAAAGTGTAGACAAATTTGACCTCAATAACTACCGTGGGATATGCGTCAACAGCAACCTTGGGAAAATCCTCTGCATTATCATTAACAGCAGACTTGTACATTTCCTCAGTGAAAACAACGTACTGAACAAATGTCAAATTGTCTTTTTACTAAATTATCGTACAACAGACCACATATTCACCCTGCACACCCTTATTGACAAACAAATCAAAACAAAGGCAAAATCTTCCCATGCTTTGTTTATTTCAAAAAAGCTTTTGACTTAATTTTGCATGAGGGTCTGATATACAAACTGATTTAAATTGTTGTGGGAAAAACATTATACAGTCATTGTACACAAACAACAAGTGTGCGGGTAAAATTGGCATCAATTCCGATGACAATAAGGCGTGTTGTTATTGGCTCCGCCTGTAAATAGGGGGAGATCGCGATGTCCTACCCCTTGATGCAAACGGTAGGGCACATTCTGAATACTGTATTCAATTGGTATATTTGACAATGTGTACAAGTTTGCTGTACATTCCTGACTTATACATATCTGGGTATATGGTACCTGTTAGGGGCTTTTTGGGATGTGCTTTGGCATATGATGTCTGTAAATAAGTTTGTTAGCTAGCATGCACCGATGTAATGGTCACATAAGCTCACTGCTAACACAGTTGTATAAATGCTACAGATTTGACCATCGACAGCCATCAACTTTAAGCACAACTATAACGTGATGTTTCCTGTTTATCAACACAACTAACGTGCTGTTTCCTGTTTAACTGCACACCACTAACGTGCTGTTTCCTGTTTATCAACACAACTAATGAGCTGTTTCCTGTTTAATAACACAACTAATGTTCCGTTTCCTGTTTAACTACATAACTAACGTGCTGTTTCCTGTTTAACTACATAACTAACGTGCTGTTTCCTGTTTAACTACATAACTAACGTGCTGTTTCCTGTTTAACTACAGATCATATATAATGCTCATTGGTTAGTTCAGAAGTGGAGCATAGTATGGCGAGTAGGTCTCTCCAGGTTGAAGAGAATGCTGTGTTACCAAAAACTGGGTCTAAATGGGTTGAGTCGGGATTAAACCGTGGGTTTAATTGATGAAAAAGAAAAAAGATCTGGCTTTCTACTGTCATATACTGTTGATCTGATTTGTTAATTTATTTGTTGCAATATTGCAGATTTGAACAGTTGAGGCAAGTTGATATGATAGACGATGGCATTGAACAGAGCTCAAGGACCCTGACAAGAATGACGAAAAGCCATGAGAAAGGTGAGTGGTGCATTGTGGTTGTTACAGTTGTCGATCAACACAGAATCATGAACTGAATCTGAAAAAGACACCAGCTTTTGTTTTACCTACATTGAATCGGAGGACTTTTTTTGCTCACTTTTTTTGGGGGATATTTCATGCATTATTTACAGCTAAAAGGGGATTTCAAAGACTTTACAACCTTCAGCTTGTTTTGCCACCCATCCTGAGCAGTTTTTCATTACAGGTATTTAGGCTACTTGTCATGGTAGCAGGCCGGGGAAGGGCAGCACGACTGGGGAGGCTTGCACCACTGCTGCTGCCCTAATTTATTATTCTTGTGAGCCTACACTATTATAATAAATATTATAATATAATAATATATTATATATACTAATATATTATAACAAATAATATACTGTTTCAAATGTGTTTTGAGTACTGTTTTTTGAGCTGCAACTGACAAATATTTTGATAATCAATTCGTCACTTAATACTTGGATAACTCAATCTGTTGGAATTTTTAAAAAGCTTGTTTTGCTGAATATAAATATAAACATGTTTACAGTGCATTACAGTTCAAATTGCAACAACAGACAAACTCAAAGTCTGTTATTTTCTGACAACTTCCATTAAAGTGTATTTCCACATGAGACAAGAGCAGTGTCAGCTGAAGACAATTTGGGACCCGAAGTGAGATTTGGTTTGGTGGTGTTTGATGAATCCAAGTTCTCCACGGAGATTGGTGGTGATTGATGAATCCAAGTTCTCTACTGAGATTGGTGGTGATAGATGAATCCAAGTTCTCTACTGAGATTGGTGGTGATAGATGAATCCAAGTTCTCTACTGCGATTGGTGGTGATAGATGAATCCAAGTTCTCCACGGAGATTGGTGGTGATAGATGAATCCAAGTTCTCTACTGAGATTAGTGGTGATAGATGAATCCAAGTTCTCTTGATGAATCCAAATGTAGTGCAAACATGTTTTTAGGGAAGTTTTGTTGCAAATGTATGGAAAATTAAATACAGAATTGTTACAAAAATTTACTGAACCTTTATCATTTAAGAATTAAATTCTTATTTACGACCCCGAACAACGCTGGGCCAATTGTACGCCACCCTATGGGACTCCCAATCACTGCCGGATGTAATACAGCCTGGAATTGAACCAGGGACTGTAGTGACGCTTCTTGGCACTGAGATGCAGTCCCTTAGACCGCTGCTCTATTCGGGAGCCCCAGTGAGCAACAAAAGTATTGAGATAGTGACACAATTGTTGTTATTTTGGCTCTGTACTCCAGCACAATGACTATGAGGTTAAAGTGCTGTCAGGTATTTTCATCCATTTCGGGTGAACTGTTTAGAAATTAAAACACATTTTGTACATATTAGCAGACCAAAAGTATTAGGACAAATTCACTTACTGTCTGTGTATTAAATTAGTCACGAGTTTAGTATCTGGTCCCGAATTCCTAGCAAGCAATGATTACATCAAGCTTGTGAATCTACATACTTGTTGGATTCATTTGCTGTTTGTTTTGGTTGTGTTACAGATTATTGTGTGCATAATGGAAATGAATGGTAAATAATGTATTGTGTCATTTTGGAGTCACTTTTATTGCAAATAAGAATAGAATATGTTTCTAAACGCTTCTACATGGATGCTACAGATGCAAAATACTGTATCATACCCCCAAGACATGCTACTCTTTCACCATTACAATAACAGGTGAGGTTAGCATTTTATATCATACCCCCAAGACATGCTAACCTCTCACCATTACAATAACAGGGGAGGTTAGCATTTTATATCATACCCCCAAGACATGCTAACCTCTCACCATTACAATAACAAGGGTTGGTGGCATTTTATATCATACCCCCAAGACATGCTATCCTAAGTTTTTTTAAGTCATGTCCCCCTCCGTTCTTGACTATTCCAAAATCAGTATAAATAACACACAGTCTATCAGGATAAAGGTAAGACCCAGATGCAGACTGTGTCGAAGAAACAAAGTTTACTACAGAAGCAGGGTCAAAGGTACAGGACGGCAGGCAGGGTCAGGGTCAGGGACAGGCAGAGTGGTCAGGGTCAAGGGTCAAAACCAGGAGAACAAGAAAAGAGAGACTGGGGAAAAGCAGGAGCTGAGACAAAAACGCTGGTTGACTTGACAAACAAGACAAACTGGCAACAGGCAAACAGAGAACACAGGTATAAATACACAAGGGATAATGGGGAAGATGGGTGACATCTGGAGGGGGGTGGAGACAATCACAAAGACAGGTGAAACAGATCAGGGTGTCACGATTGGTGTTAGGATCTTAACATCACAAACAGAACTGGAGTTATAACCAGTTTTAGAGCATGTCATTTTTTTTTATGGTTTCCTCCCATTGTCCATCATTCTCAGTTAGGCATGTTACTCTCCGTCTCCCCAAAGTGGGGCCTGCTACACTCCTTCTCCCAACAAATTGGTCTGCTACGCTCCTTCTCCCAACAGATTGTCCTGCTACACTCCTTCTCCTAACAGATTGGTCTGCTACGCTCCTTCTCCCAGCAGATTGCTCCTGCAACGCTCCTTCTCCCAACAGTTGGTCCTGCAACGGTCCTTCTCCCAGCAGATTGGTCTGCTACACTCCTTCTCCCAGCAGATTGGACTGCTACGCTCCTTCTCCTAGCAGATTGGCCTGCTACGCTCCTTCTCCCAGTAGATTGGCCTGCTACGCTCCTCTCCCAGTAGATTGGCCTGCAACACTCCTTCTCCTAGCAGATTGGCCTGCTACGCTCCTTCTCCCAGTAGATTGGCCTGCTACGCTCCTTCTCCTAGCAGATTGGCCTGCTACGCTCCTTCTCCCAGTAGATTGGCCTGCTACGCTCCTCTCCCAGTAGATTGGCCTGCAACACTCCTTCTCCTAGCAGATTGGCCTGCTACGCTCCTTCTCCCAGTAGATTGGCCTGCTACGCTCCTTCTCCTAGCAGATTGGCCTGCAACGCTCCTTTTCCCAGCAGATTAGCCTGCTACGCTCCTTCTCCCAGCAGATTGGCCTGCTACGCTCCTTCTCCTAGCAGATTGGCCAGCTACGCTCCTTCTCCCAGTAGATTGGTCTGCTACGCTCCTTCTCCTAGCAGATTGGCCTGCTACGCTCCTTCTCCCAGTAGATTGGCCTGCTACGCTCCTTCTCCCAGCAGATTGGCCTGCTACGCTCCTTCTCCCAGTAGATTGGCCTGCTACGCTCCTTCTCCCAGTAGATTGGCCTGCAACGCTCCTTTTCCCAGCAGATTAGCCTGCTACGCTCCTTCTCCCAGCAGATTGGCCTGCTACGCTCCTTCTCCTAGCAGATTGGCCAGCTACGCTCCTTCTCCCAGTAGATTGGCCTGCTACGCTCCTTCTCCCAGCAGATTAGCCTGCTACGCTCCTTCTCCCAGCAGATTGGCCTGCTACGCTCCTTCTCCCAGCAGATTGGCTTGCTACGCTCCTTCTCCCAGTAGATTGGCCTGCTACGCTCCTCTCCCAGTAGATTGGCCTGCAACACTCCTTCTCCCAGCAGATTAGCCTGCTACGCTCCTTCTCCCAGCAGATTGGCCTGCTACGCTCCTTCTCCTAGCAGATTGGCCTGCTACGCTCCTTCTCCTAGCAGATTGGCCTGCTACGCTCCTTCTCCCAGCAGATTAGCCTGCTACGCTCCTTCTCCCAGCAGATTGGCCTGTTACGCTCCTTCTCCCAGTAGATTGGTCTGCTACGCTCCTTCTCCCAGCTGATTGGTCTGCTACGCTCCTTCTCCCAGCAGATTGGCCTGCTACGCTGATTCTCTCAGCAGATTGGTCTGCTACGCTCCTTCTCCCAGCTGATTGGTCTGCTACGCTCCTTCTCCCAGCAGATTAGCCTGCTACGCTCCTTCTCCCAGCAGATTGGCCTGCTACGCTCCTTCTCCCAGCAGATTGGCCTGCTACGCTCCTTCTCCCAGCAGATAGGCCTGCTACGCTCCTTCTCCCAGCAGATTGGCCTGCTACGCTCCTTCTCCTAGCAGATTGGCCTGCTACGCCCCTTCTCCCAACAGTTGGGCCTGCAACGCTCCTTCTCCCAGTAGATTGGCCTGCTACGCTCCTTCTCCCAACAGTTGGGCCTGCTACGCTCCTTATCCCAACAGTTGGGCCTGCTACGCTCCTTCTCCCAAAGTTGGGCCTGCAACGCTCCTTCTCCCAGCAGATTGGCCTGCAACGCTCCTTCTCCCAACAGTTGGGCCTGCAACATTCCTTCTCCCAGTAGATTGGCCTGCTACGCTCCTTCTCCCAACAGTTGGGCCTGCTACGCTCCTTCTCCCAACAGTTGGGCCTGCTACGCTCCTTCTCCCAAAGTTGGGCCTGCAACGCTCCTTCTCCCAGCAGATTGGCCTGCTACGCCCCTTCTCCCAACAGTTGGGCCTGCAACGCTCCTTCTCCCAGTAGATTGGCCTGCTACGCTCCTTCTCCCAACAGTTGGTCCTGCTACGCTCCTTCTCCCAACAGTTGGGCCTGCTACGCTCCTTCTCCCAGCAGATTGGCCTGCAACGCTCCTTCTCCCAACAGTTGGGCCTGCAACGCTCCTTCTCACCGTAGTTGAAACTGCCCAGCTGATAATCCCCCAGGATAATTTGCTGGAAACTAAACCTAAACTGAACCTAAACTAATTCCACACATGTAACAACAGATGAAATACATGAAGTAAATGTATGATGGGGGAAAATGGGTGAATTGATGAGTGAAGGGAAGCGAACAAGGAATAATTATGTAATCACCAATTGTGAATGAAGAACAGGATGGGAAATTCTATTGTAATGATCTTTTCTATAATCTCTAAATGGTACAGTATGTTCCCTATATCAGTCCACTGAATCACAGCAGTCTTATCAGTCTCCTCTGGCCTATTGGGAATAGGCTACACAGTAAGAGAGTGCATAATTGTCCGCTCTGAATGGCTTTCAATATCTGGGAAAAGATCCAGATTGGGCAGCAGGTGAGGGAGTGTCAGAGAGAGGGGTGATGAGGCTTGGGGAGAAATGTCACCATGGACAATTTCCATGGTCATTGGCGAACAAGTTAATTGGAAAAAAACAAGACTGACCACCACCTTGAACAAAGAGAGTCGAGAACTCCCTCCCTCCCTCTGCGCCCTCCCTCCCTCCCTACCTCTATGCTAAATAACACACCTACACAGCTGTCGTTCTTCACAACGGTGCTGAATAAAACAAGACCACAGGACACAATAATGAGGAAACAGACTATACCAAGGTATTTCGATGTATGGCAAGCAAGTGAAAGTTACTGTTTCCTCCCTCTGTTACCTCCCTCTCTGTTACCTCCCTCTGTTACCTCCCCTCTCACTTACCTCCCTCTCTGTTACCCCCCTCTCTGTTACCTCCCTCTGTTACCTCCCCTCTCTGTTACCTGCCTCTCTGTTACCTCCCCTCTCTACCTCCCTCTCTGTTACCCCCCTCTCAGTTACCTCCCCTCTCTGTTACCTCCCTCTCTGTTACCCCCCTCTCTGTTACCTCCCTCTGTTTCATCCCTCTCTGTTACCTCCCTCTCTGTTACCTCCCTCTGTTACCTCCCTCTCTGTTACCTCCCTCTCTGTTACCTCCCTCTGTTACCTCCCCTCTCTGTTACCTCCCTCTGTTACCTCCCTTTCTGTTACCTCCCTCTCTGTTACCTCCCTCTCTGTTACCTCCCTCTCTGTTACCTCCCTCTGTTACCTCCCCTCTCTGTTACCTCCCTCTGTTACCTCCCTCTCTGTTACCTCCCTCTGTTACCTCTCTCTGTTACCTCCCCTCTCTGTTACCTCCCTCTGTTACCTCCCCTCTCTGTTACCTCCCCTCTCTGTTACCTCCCTCTCTGTTGCCTCCCTCTCTGTTACCTCCCCTCTCTGTTAACTTCCTCTGTTACCTCCCGTCTGTTACCTCCCTCTGTTACCTCCCTCTCTGTTACCTCCCTCTCTGTTACCTCCCTCTCTGTTACCCCCCTTTCTGTTCCCTCCCTCTCTGTTCCCTCCCTCTCTATTACCCCCCTCTCTGTTACCTGCCTCTCTGTTACCTCCCCTCTCTACCTCCCTCTCTGTTACCCCCCTCTCAGTTACCTCCCCTCTCTGTTACCTCCCTCTCTGTTACCCCCCTCTCTGTTACCTCCCTCTGTTTCATCCCTCTCTGTTACCTCCCTCTCTGTTACCTCCATCTGTTACCTCCCTCTCTGTTACCTCCCTCTCTGTTACCTCCCTCTGTTACCTCCCCTCTCTGTTACCTCCCTCTGTTACCTCCCTCTCTGTTACCTCCCTCTCTGTTACCTCCCTCTCTGTTACCTCCCTCTCTGTTACCTCCCTCTGTTACCTCCCCTCTCTGTTACCTCCCTCTGTTACCTCCCTCTCTGTTACCTCCCTCTGTTACCTCTCTCTGTTACCTCCCCTCTCTGTTACCTCCCTCTGTTACCTCCCCTCTCTGTTACCTCCCCTCTCTGTTACCTCCCTCTCTGTTGCCTCCCTCTCTGTTACCTCCCCTCTCTGTTAACTTCCTCTGTTACCTCCCGTCTGTTACCTCCCTCTGTTACCTCCCTCTCTGTTACCTCCCTCTCTGTTACCTCCCTCTCTGTTACCCCCCTTTCTGTTCCCTCCCTCTCTGTTCCCTCCCTCTCTATTACCCCCCTCTCTGTTACCACCCTCTCTGTTACCTCCCTCTGTTACCTCCCTCTCTGTCACCTCCCTCTCTGTTACCTCCCTCTTTGTCATCTCCCTCTCTGTTACTTCCCTCTCTGTTACCTCCCTCTCTGTTACCTCCCCTCTCTGTTACCTCCCGCTCTGTTCCCTCCCTCTCTGTTACCTCCCTCTGTTACCTCCCTCTCTGTTACCTCCCTCTGTTACCTCCCTCTCTGTTACCTCCCTCTCTGTTACCTCCCCTCTCTGTTGCCTCCCTCTCTGTTACCTCCCTCTGTTACCTTCCTCTGTTACCTCCCTCTCTGTCACCTCCCTCTCCGTTACCACCATCATCTCTCTAGCCTCTCCAACAGGATAGTCTGAAGTATAAACGGCTCCTCTTCTCCCTATTCTCAGCATGGCAGAGAGGGTTAGGACTGGCTGTGGTTCAGACAAACAGGCCAAGGACCGCTCCATCCTGCCCAGAATCTCCCCCATTGTTACCCCCATTGACAATTTGTGTGTGTGTGTGTGTGTGTGTTTGTGTGTGTGTGTGTGTGTGTGTGTGTGTGTGTGTGTGTGTGTGTGTGTGTGTGTTTGTGTGTGTGTATTACACTTCCTCTTCCCCACTGGTCAGAATTTCCACCATTTTTACCACTCACATTCTACCAACTTCATATCAGCCTGACAATCAGTCCTTCTTCATAGCCAAATGACGCACAGGCTGACCCCACGATCTGTAATATTCTACCGTGTGGTTAAAAGGTGGCTGACCCCATGATCTGTAACATTCTACTCTGTGGTTAAAAGGTGGCTGACCCCACGATCTGTAACATTCTACTCTGTGGTTAAAAGGTGGCTGACCCCACGATCTGTAACATTCTACTCTGTGGTTAAAAGGTGGCTGACCCCACGATCTGTAATATTCTACAGTGTGTTTAAAAGGTGGCTGACCCCACGATCTGTAATATTCACAGTGTGTTTAAAAGGTGGCTGACCCCACGATCTGTAATATTCTACCGTGTGTTTAAAAGGTGGCTGACCCCACGATCTGTAATATTCTACAGTGTGTTTAAAGGGTGCACACACAGAGAGATGCAGGTAGTACCTGTGGTCTTTTGAAGAAGTGATGTGTGAAACTCTCCGTTATGTTGGAAATGTTTGTAAATAAATAAATAAATAAATGAAATGCTTTCCTGGGTAAATTCTATCAATACTTCAAGTTAGCTCACAATTTGAATCGTTTTCCAATAGATAAGTTTGATGGACAACTAAGCTGTCAGGAATTTAAATTGGTCCCAAACCAACTATCTCCATATAAAGAGGTACAGGGCTATTTGACTTGGGAATAGTCGGAACATAATCAAGGGCCTGAGGGAAAACCCTGAGTTAAAGGACTTCCTTGACTACATTTACTCACAGACATATATACTGAGTATCACAAACATTAGGAACACCTTCCTAACATCGATTGCACGCCTTTTGAACAGTGTCAATTCATCTGGTCATGGACTCTACAAGGTGTCGAATGTGCTCCACAGAAATGCTGGGTCCAATGCTTCTCACAGTTGTGTCAAGTTGGCTGGATGTCCTTTTTGGTGGTGGACAATTCTTGATACACACGGGGAAACTGTAGAGCGTGTTGAGCAGTTCTTGATGCAAACCGGTGCACCTGGCACCTACTACCATCAGCTGGCACCTATCACCTGGCACCATCACCTGGCACCTACTACCATTTGTGGAAATGTTAATTGATGTGTAGGAGAATATAACACAGTCGATCTGGTGGAAGAAAAGAGAAAGAAAGGCACTTTAATCTGTTGTCTTGTCCATTCATCCTCTGAATGGCACACAGACACAATCCATGTCTCAAGTGTCTCAAGGCTTGAACATCCTTCTTTAACCCGTCTCCTCCCCTTCATCTACACTGATTGAAGTGGTTTTAACAAGTGACATCAATAAGGGATCATATCTTCCACCTGGATTCACCTGGTCAGTCTATGTTATGGAAAGAGCAGGTGTTCTTAATGTTTTATATACTCTGTGTACACAACTATTGGGGAACGTCGGGAATACCCCCTTAATAAGGAACGTTTTTTGTGTGTGTGTGTGTGTGTGTGTGTGTGTGTGTGTATAGGTGTAGGTGTAGGTGTAGGTGTGTGTGTGTGTGCAGAGAGAAAGAAAGGCAAGTCTTAGCACAACATGTGGGAACACTGTCAAAAAAACATTCACTTGTCAAAAATATTTCCTACCCACTGAGAAACACCGTGGGCTGAGGATATTAAAAACCTGTTGGGGCTAGGGGGCACAAGGAGTTCCCTAAAGAACTCCTCCCATTCAGCTGCAAAAAAAAAAATATTATTTAGAAATATGTAACTTTCACACATTAACAAGTTCAATACACCAAATGAAAGATAAACATCTTGTTAATCTACCCATCGTGTCCGATTTTAAAATGTTTTTCAGCAAAAACACAACATATATTTATGTTAGATGACCGCCAAATTCAAAAACACACACAGCGATTTTTCACAGTCACAAAAGCATAAATATGGATAAAATGAATCACTAACCTTTGATTATTGTCTTAGTATTTTGTGTTTTCTTTATTATTTTGGTCAGGCGTGTGGTATTTATGTGGTGTGTTTGGTCTTGGGGTTTTTTGCAGGTATTGGGATTGTGGTTTAGTGAAGTAGTCTAGGTAAGTCTATGGTTGCCTAGAGTGGTTCTCAATCAGAGGCAGGTGTTTATCGTTGTCTCTGATTGGAAACCATATTTAGGCAGCCATATTCTTTGAGTGTTTCGTGGGTGATTGTTCCTGTCTCTGTGTTTGTTGCACCAGATAGGGCTGTTTCGGGTTTTCACGTTTATTGTTTTTGTGTATTGTTCGTATTTTCATCTTTATTAAAGATGTTTATAAATAACCACGCTGCATTTTGGTCCTCCTCTCTTTCACCAGAAGAAAAGCGTGAACAGAATCACCCACCACAACGGGACCAAGCGGCATGGTGACAGGCAGCGGCAGCAGGAGCAGCAAAGCATGGACTATACGACTTGGGAGGAAATAGACAGGTGGGCGGTCGGCCCAGGGAGAGTGCCGACGCCCGCCTGGGATTCGCTGGAGCAGTGCGAAGAGGGTTATAGGAGAATGGAGTTGGAGAGACGAACACGGCGGCGTGGATGGAAGTCCGAGAGTCAGCCCCAAAAATGTATTGGGATGGGATGCACACAGGGAGTATGGCGAAGCAAGGTAGGTTGACCTGCGCCAACTTCCTGTGCTTACCGGGGGGCTACAGAGACCGGGCAGGCACCGTGTTATGCTGTGGAGCGCACGGTGTCCCCAGTGCAGGTGCATAGCCCGGTGCGGTACATACCAGCTCCGCGTATCGGCCGGGCTAGAGTGGGCAACGAGCCAAGTGTCATGAAGCCGGCTCTACGCATCTGGTCTCCAGTGCGTCTCCTTGGGCCGGCTTGCATGGCACCAGCCTTGCGCACGGTGTCCCCGGTTTGCCTACATAGCACAGTGCGGGCTATTCCACCTCGCCACACTGGCAGGGCGACCGGGAGCATTCAACCAGGTAAGGTTGGGCAAGAGCTCAAGAGCCTGCACGGTCCGGTCTATCCAGTACCACCTCCAAGCGCCAGCCCTCCGGTGGCAGCTCCCCGCACCAGGCTTCCTGTGCGTGTCCTCGGCCCAGTACCACCAGTGCCAGCACCACGCACCAGGCCTACAGTGCGCTTTGCCAGTCCAGCGCTGCCAGAGCCTTCCTCCTCTCCAGCGCTGCCGGAGTCTCCTGCCTGTCCGTTACTGCCAGAGTCTCCCGTCTGTCATGAGCCGCCAGAGTCTCCCGTCTGTCATGAGCCGCCAGAGTCTCCCGTCTGTCATGAGCCGCCAGAGTCTCCCGTCTGTCATGAGCCGCCAGAGTCTCCCGTCTGTCATGAGCCGCCAGAGTCTCCCGTCTGTCATGAGCCGCCAGAGTCTCCCGTCTGTCATGAGCCGCCAGAGTCTCCCGTCTGTCATGAGCCGCCAGAGTCTCCCGTCTGTCATGAGCCGCCAGAGTCTCCCGTCTGTCATGAGCCGCCAGAGTCTCCCGTCTGTCATGAGCCGCCAGAGTCTCCCGTCTGTCATGAGCCGCCAGAGTCTCCCGTCTGTCATGAGCCGCCAGAGTCTCCCGTCTGTCATGAGCCGCCAGAGTCTCCCGTCTGTCATGAGCCGCCAGAGTCTCCCGTCTGTCATGAGCCGCCAGAGTCTCCCGTCTGTCATGAGCCGCCAGAGTCTCCCGTCTGTCATGAGCCGCCAGAGTCTCCCGTCTGTCATGAGCCGCCAGAGTCTCCCGTCTGTCATGAGCCGCCAGAGTCTCCCATCTGTCTGGAGCAGCCAGAGCCGCCAGTCAGCATGGAGCAGCCAGAGCCGCCAGTCAGCATGGAGCAGCCAGAGCCGCCAGTCAGCATGGATCAGCCAGGATCCGCCAGTCAGCCAGGATCTGCCAGAGCCGCCAGTCAGCCAGGATCCGCCAGAGCCGCCAGTCAGCCAGGATCCGCCAGAGCCGCCAGTCAGCCAGGATCCGCCAGAGCCGCCAGTCTGCCAGGATCCACCAGAGCCGCCAGTCTGCCAGGATCCGCCAGAGTCGCCAGTCAGCCAGGATCCGCCATTCAGCCAGGATCCGCCATTCAGCCAGGATCCGCCTGTCAGCCAGGATCTGCCAGGATCTGTCAGAGCCGCCAGTCAGCCAGGATCCGCCAGAGCCGCCAGTCAGCCAGGATCCGCCAGAGCCGCCAGTCTGCCAGGATCCGCCAGAGCCGCCAGTCTGCCAGGATCCGCCAGAGCCACCAGTCTGCCAGGATCCGCCAGAGCCGCCAGTCAGCCAGGATCAGCCATTCAGCCAGGATCCGCCATTCAGCCAGGATCCGCCAGTCAGCCAGGATCTGCCAGGATCTGTCAGAGCCGCCAGTCAGCCAGGATCTGCCAGAACCAACACTCAGCCAGCATCTGCCAGAGCTGCCTGAGCTTAGTCTAGGTAGAACCACCAGCCACCCACTCAGAGAGCTATTATGAGCCCCTCCTTTATAGTAGAATCATACAACCAGAATCTAAAGACGGTGACATCTTGTGGAAGCCCTAGGAAGTGCATGCTCATCATATCTAAGATGGACATCAAATGGCGCTGTTTTCAAAATTGAGTTCTCACTTCCTGTTTGGATTTCTTCTCAGGTTTTTGTCTGACATATGAGTTCTGTTATACTCACAGACATAATTCAAACAGTTTTAGAAACTTCAGAGTGTTGTCTATCAACCAGTAATAATAATATGCATATATTCCCATCTGGGAAAGAGTAGGCGGCAGTTTACTCTGGGCACGCATTTCATCCAAAAGTGAAAATGCTGCCCCCTAGCCCCAACAGGGGATTTAATTCCCACTGAGAAACACGGTGATCTGAGGATAGTAATGGGATTTCATTCCCACTGAGAAACACTGTGATCTGAGGATAGTAATGGGATTTAATTCCCACTGAGAAACACTGTGATCTGAGGATATTAATGGGATTTAATTCCCACTGAGAAACAGGGTGATCTGTACTCATATACAGTGGGACAAAATAGTAATTAGTCAGCCACCAATTGTGCAAGTTCTCCCTCTTAAAAAGATGAAAGAGGCCTGTAATTTTCATCATAGGTACACTTCAACTATGACAGACAAAATGAGAAGAAAAGAAATCCAGAAAATCACATTGTAGGATTTTTTATGAATTTATTTGCAAATTATGGTGGAAAATAAGTATTTGGTAACCTACAAACAAGCAAGATTTCTGGCTCTCACAGACCTGTAACTTCTTCTTTAAGATGCTCCTCTGTCCTCCACTCGTTACCTCTATTAATGGCACCTGTTTGAACTTGTTATCAGTATAAAAGACACCTGTCCACAACAGGCTATCAAGAGAAGACAGTCTATGTGCACACTGCCCACAAAATTAGGTGGAAACTGAGCTGCACTTCCTAACCTCCTGTCCAATGTATGACCATATTAGAGAGACATATTTCCCTCAGATTACACAGATCCACAAAGAATTTGAAAACAAACCTGATTTTGATAAACTAGCATATCTACTGGGTGAAATACCACAGTGTGCCATCACAGCAGCAAGATTTGTGACCTGATGCCAGAAGACAAGATCAACCAGTGAAGAACAAACACCATTGTAAATACAACCCATATTTATGCTTATTTATTTTCCTTTTTGTACTTTAACTATTTGCACATCATTACAACACTAAATATAGACATAATATCACATTTGTAATGTCTTTATTCTTTTGGAACTTCTGTATGTGTAATGATAGTGGGGTAAGTTAAGCTTTTTTTATATTAGGGATGAGTGGGGTAAATTAAGCCTCTTTTTTTTACATTTAGGGGAGAGTGGGGTAAATTAAGCCTCTTTTTTACATTAGGGGAGAGTGGGGTAAATTAAGCCTATTTTTTTACATTAGGGATGAGTGGGGTAAATTAAGCTGGGTGAATTGAGTTGCGGGACAGGCTAAGCCGCCTAGAAATATCTGTCCTGAATTAAATATTACCACCATCTTTTTAAAACCTGTCTTTATTTTCCAAACACAATTCAACACAATCACAAACACTTTGTCTTTTAATAATTTTAAGCATGTTCAACACAGGCTTAACTCCTCACAAGCACTTTGTACTTTTTTAACACTTTTAACATAGGCCAGGATTTGTTGTTAACCTCATATCCCAGCGATAATACTTTGATTTGCTCAACTTGCCGTTGGCTCAACTTACCCCATGACCAATGGCTCAACTTACCCCACATTTGTTGGCTCAATCTACCTCACATCCATTGGCCCAACTTACCCCACATTTGTTGGCTCAACTTACCCCACATCCGTTGGCTCAACTTACCCCATGACCAATGGCTCAACTTACCCCACATCCATTGGCCCAACTTATCCACATACGTTGGCTCAACTAACCTCACATCCGTTGGCTCAACTTACCCCATGACCAATGGCTCAACTTACCCCACATCCATTGGCCCAAATTACCTCACATCCATTGGCCCAACTTACCCACATACGTTGGCTCAACTAACCTCACATCCGTTGGCTCAACTTACCCCATGACCAAAGGCTCAACTTACCCCACATCCATTGGCCCAAATTACCTCACATCCATTGGCCCAACTTACCCACATACGTTGGCTCAACTAACCTCACATCCGTTGGCTCAACATAACCCATGACCAATGGCTCAACTTACCCCACATCCATTGGCCCAAATTACCTCACATCCATTGGCCCAACTTACCCACATACGTTGGCTCAACTAACCTCACATCCATTGGCCCACCTTACCCCACATCCGTTGGCTCAACTTACCCACATCCGTTGGCTCAACTTACCCCACATCCATTGGCCCAACTTACCCCACATCCATTGGCCCAACTTACCCACATCCATTGGCTCAACTTACCCCACATCCATTGGCCCAACTTACCCACATCCGTTGGCTCAACTTACCCCACATCCATTGGCTCAACTTACCCCACATCCGTTGCTCAATTTACCTCACATCCATTGGCCCAACTTACCCCACATCCATTGGCCCAACTTACCCCACCTCCATTGGTCCAACTTACCCCACATCCGTTAGCTCAACTTACCTCACATCCATTGGCTTAACTTACCCCATACCCAGGGTCTCAACTTACCCCATGCCCAGGGGCTCAACTTACCCCATGCCCAGGTGCTCAACTTACCCCACGCCCAGGGGCTCAACTTACCCCACGCCCAGGGGCTCAACTTACCCCACACCCAGGGGCTCAACTCACCCCAAGCCCAGGGGCTCAACTTACCCCATGCCCAGGGGCTCAACTTACCCCACACCCAGGGGCTCAACTTACCCCATGCCCAGGGGCTCAACTTACCCCACGCCCAGGGGCTCAACTTACCCCACACCCAGGGGCTCAACTTACCCCACGCCCAGGGGCTCAACTTACCCCATGCCCAGGGGCTCAACTTACCCCACGCCCAGGGGCTCAACTCACCCCATGCCCAGGGGCTCAACTTACCCCACGCCCAGGGGCTCAACTTACCCCACGCCCAGGGGCTCAACTTACCCCACGCCCAGGGGCTCAACTTACCCCATGGTCATTTGCTCAATATACTCCAGATCAAACACTGACTGTATTAGGCCATACATGTATAGAACAATCTTAACAACATTTGACGTTGGTTTAAATACAAGCGTCAATAAACCTCTAAAACAATCCATTCATTTGACTTTTTTTCCCAATGTGGTTTCTTCCTTCGCGTACAGCACTCCATGAAATGAAGACCTCTTCCTAAATATTTGCCCAAATTATATATTTTGTGTACAGTTTTCTCCAGAAACAAGAGCGACTCACTACTTTTGCTCAACTGACCCCACTCTCCCTTACCTCCCTTACAGAAAGCAACAGTTAGCAGGGATCCTTCCTCTTCTGTTATGTCACAACAGCATACACGCGCTGCACATGAAAAATATAATTTGCAGTCAGATGTTCTATCATCTTTTGAGTTAAAAACATGCTGTGCTTAGATATATATATTTTATTTTTCATTCTTCTTGTTGTTGTTGTTGTTGTTTTTTTTTACATAGAGCTGATGCACCCATGGAAACGGTGTTCCCTGCAAAATTACACAAGGTCAGGGTTCCATTAAAGCAGCAAACTTTAAATGAATGAGCAGTGACTATGTGGTTCTGACTTGGCGGAGCACGGCGTGCTCTAGTAGTCTACCCCTCTCTCCCTACCTTCTGGCTGCCCTCATCTCTCCATCCCTCACTTGCTCCATGCCTCCCTCCCTCAGTCCATCACTCACTTGCTCCATGCCTCCCTCCCTCAGTCCATCCCTCACTTGCTCCATGCCTCCCTCCCTCAGTCCATCCCTCACTCCATCTCTCCTTCACCTTCAGCCATTTTATTAACAGCCTCTGGAAGCTGCTTACTGGATAAGCTCAGCCAAAAGCCATAGAGAGGGAGGGAGAGAGAGAGAGAGAGAGAGAGAGAGAGAGTCAATAATTATATTTCTCTCTCCCCATCCCTTCTCCTGGTTCGTGCACAATCCAGCATTAGCCAAAAAAATGGAGGAGCATAATTTCAGCCTGGGCAGCTTCCCTGCCTCATGTTTCATAAAGAGATAAGGACCCACTTAAAACACATTGTGTGTGGAGAGATAGCCGCCAGCCAGTGCAACCAGCAGCCAGCCAGCCAGTGCAGTCAGCCAGTGCAGCCAGCAGCCAGCCAGCCAGTGCAGTCAGCCAGTGCAGCCAGCAGCCAGCCAGCCAGTGAAGCCAGCCAGCCAGCCAGTCAACCAGCCAGCCAGTCAGCCAGCCAGTGCAGCCAGCCAGCCAGCCAGCCAGGCAGTGCAGCCAGCCAGTAAGTGCAGCCAGCCAGTCAGCCAGTCAGTGCAGCCAGCCAGCCAGCCAGTCAACAAGTGCTGCTTCAGTCAGTCAGATAACCAGTCAGCCAGTGCTGCTTCAGCCAGCCCGCCAGTCAGCCAGCCAGTCAGCCAGTCAACCAGTCAAAAAGTCAGCCAATCAGCCAGTCAGCCAGTCAGCCAGTCAGCCAGCCAGTCAGCCAGTCAGGCAGGCAGTCAGCCAGTCAGCCAGCCAGCCAGCCAGTGCAGCCAGCCAGCCAGTCAGTCAGCCAGTCAGCCAGCCAGCCAGTGCAGCTAGCCAGCCAGCCAGCCAGTGCAGTCAGCCAGCCAGCCAGCCAGTGCAGCCAGCCAGCTAGTGCAGTCAGTCAGCCAGCCAGTGCAGCTTTCACCAGTCACTCAGCCAGCCAGCCAGCCAGTCAGTGCAGCTTCCACCAGTAAGTCAGCCAGTCAGTCAGTCATCCAGCCAGCCAGTCAGTGCAGCCAGCCAGCCAGCCAGCCAGTGCAGTCAGCCAGCCAGTGCAGCCAGCCAGTCAGTGCAGCCAGCCAGTCAGTGCAGCCAGCCAGCCAGTGCAGCCAGCCAGCCAGCCAGTGCAGTCAGCCAGCCAGTGCAGTCAGCCAGTGCAGCCTGTCAGCCAGTGCAGTCAGCTAGTCAGTGCAGCCAGTCAGCCAGTGCAGTCAGCCAGCCAGCCAGTCAGCCAGTGCAGCCAGCCAGCCAGCCAGTCAGCCAGTGCAGCCAGTCAGCCAGTGCAGCCAGTCAGTGCAGCCAGTCAGCCAGTCAGTGCAGCCAGTCAGCCAGTACAGCCAGTCAGCCAGTGCAGCCAGCCAGTCAGCCAGTCAGTGCAGCCAGTCAGCTAGTGCAGTCAGTCAGCCAGTGCAGCTTTCACCAGTCAGTCAGCCAGCCAGCCAGCCAGTCAGTGCAGCTTCCACCAGTCAGACAGCCAGTCAACAAGTGCTGCTTCAGCCAGCCCGCCAGTCAGACAGCCAGTCAGCCAGTCAACCAGTCAGTCAGCCAGTCAGTCAGCCAGTCAGCCAGTCAGTCAGTCAGCCGGTCAGCCAGCCAGTCAGCCAGACAGCCAGATAGTCAGTCAGTCAGCCAGCCAGTCAGTCAGCCAGTCAGCAAATCAGCCACTCCACTTTAATGTAAACCAGGAGATCTAAAAGGAGAGAAGGAAGACAGCAGATAACTCCTCACAGAGCCAGACAGCAGATAGCTCCTCACACCTCCTCACAGAACCAGACAGCAGATACCTCCTCACAGAGTCAGACAGCAGATAGCTCCTCACACCTCCTCACAGAGCCAGACAGCAGATAGCTCCTGCTGCTATTTTACTCAAAACAGAGAGTACACAGTGGCAGAATACCTGACCACTGTGACTGACCCAAACGTAAGGAAAGCTTTGACTATGTACAGACTCAGTGAGCATAGCCTTGCTATTGAGAAAGGCCGCCGTAGGCAGACATGTGCACACAGGCTATGTGCACACTGACCACAAAATTAGGTGGAAACTGAGCTGCACTTCCTAACCTCCTGCCCAATGTATGACCATATTAGAGACACAAATTTCCCTCAAATTACACAGATCCACAAAGAATTTGAAAACAAACCTAATTTTGATAAACTCCCATATCTACTGGGTGAAATACCACAGTGTGACCTGTTGCCGCAGCAAGACTTGTCACCCGATGCCCGAAGACAAGATCAACCATTGTAAATACAACCCATATTTATGCTTATTTATTTTCCTTTTTGTACTTTAACTATTTACACATCATTACAAAACTATATATAGACATAATATCACATTTGTAATGTCTTTATTCTTTGGGATCTTCTGTGAGTGTAATGTTTACTGTTCATTTTTATTGTTATTTTGCTTTTGTACGTTATCTCCTTCACTTGCTTTGGCAATGTTAACATATGTTTCCCATGCTAATAAAGCCCCTTGAATTTAACTGAATTTAATTGAGAGAAAGAGATGGGGAGAGAGAGCGAGAGAGAGAGAGAGAGAGAGAGAGAGAGAGAGATATCAAAAGATCGCCGCTTCCACCATGTGCTGATAAACGGTCTGTTTAAGAGGGCCTCACGTCGTGACTGAAAAGCTGTCTCCCGAGTGCATTTTATATATTATATATATATATATTATATTTATATTAGGCCGGAAAGGTTGAAAAAAAAAGAGAGAGAACATTTTTCATTTAAAAGTAATACAATATATACAGTACATGACGTACAAACTTTAAATGGAAAGGACAGTTGAAACTGCGATGCAATAGACAGATTTAGGGAAGGCCTTGAACTTGTGAAGAGATTTCAGGTAAAGGACACAACATTATCTTCTTACAGTTCCTGAAGTCAACGATCGAGTTTTCATTCAGAATTGAAGAGTATGACTTAGAGCTGCAACACCTGATGACTGGAATCATTGGCCAGTCAGTTACAATAATAATGGAACTAATTCACAGGCAGAAAAGGTTTCTCAGAGCCTGGGTTAGAGAAAAGGAAGTATACTCTAGGCTACATCTCAGAGATACGTCTCAGAGATACATCTCAGAGCTACATCTCAGAGCTACATCTCAGAGAACCTGAAAGAGCTACCTCTCAGAGCAACATCTCAGAGCACCTGACAGAGCTACATCTCAGAGAACCTGAAAGAGCTACATCTCAGAGCTTCATCTCAGAGTACCTGACAGAGCTACCTCTCAGAGCAACATCTCAGAGCACCTGACAGAGCTACATCTCAGAGCTACATCTCAGAGAACCTGAAAGAGCTACATCTCAGAGCTTAATCTCAGAGTACCTGACAGAGCTACCTCTCAGAGCAACATCTCAAGTACCAAATCATCCATTCAGTTTGCCGACACAGCTACTCTACAACCAGACATTCAATTCAGCAGAAACCAATATTTTACAACCATCCGTTCATGCAAACTCTTCCATCACTGCAACTCCTGAGCGTACTGCTGGATATCTGCCTTCTATAACCGGCCCCTCTCCATCTGTGTCCCCTCTCCATCTGTGTTCCCTCTCCATCTGTGTTCAAAAAACAGGGATTGAGACGTCACCCGTTCCTGGTTCGTCGTCTCTGAGATGAGATATGAAATATGGAATGAGATTCTGCCAGCTAGACATAATTTTTTTGCAGCACAGCCAGGCCCGACCTCTGGATTCGCACCATTTCTCATCTCTCAGTGTGATTAAATGGGAGACGATCACATCTGATTTGTCAATGTATCAACGCGTTAGAAATCCGTGGGATATTAATCACGTTTAGGGCAAATCGGTGTAGGTTCACATAAAGGAAAAACATGTTTTACAGATGAGCCCTGTGGTGGAAGACAGAACCTCACCAGAATATGTTGTTGGAGTCTGAGAATAGGAAGATGGAAAGTGTGGGTGATATATATATATATGTATATATCTCGCTCTCTCTCTCTCTCTCTCACTGTCTCTCTCTCACTGTCTCTCTCTCTCTCTCTCTCTCTCTCTCTCTCTCTCTCTATATATATATATATATATATATATATATATATATATATATATATATATATATATATATATATATATATAGAGAGAGAGAGAGAGAGAGAGAGAGAGAGAGAGAGAGAGACAGCGAGAGAGAGACAGTGAGAGAGAGAGAGAGAGAGAGAGAGAGAGAGAGAGACAAGCCTATGGAGAATATGACAAGTGGGATATTGAATGATAAAAACATTTACTCAGAGAATCAAACCCAGAGATCTATGAATGTGTTTCCAAAGTGCAAAAGTAATTTGAGATTTTACCACTGTTCTGAAACCTGCTGATTTGCAAATGTACTTTTCCACAGTTGCCGCAGCTCAAGAGATTGGCTTGTAAAAAGTGAATTGTAATCAATTGCCGAAAAACACTTGGCACATTACTTTCTGAATGTGTCAAGTAGAAAACAAGACTCACAACAAAAATACGAGTCCCACAGGACAAGCTTAGCGCAGTTAGAGTGCTTTTGGAGAGAGGAATGAGTCGCCATCTCAGTCGGTAACGGCCATTTTGTTTCAACCTCCTTTGTTGTCTAATTGTCTCATTATCTGGGTGTGAATGTTCTACAGCCATTAAAATGCCAGCTCCCCTTGGCCCAACATAGTACAGTACAACACTGGCCTCCAGGCATTGATAAATGGACACTCAACACCACTTATTATGATGAATGGGAATTTCACAATGAAGGCGGTGCCAGGTAGCAGGGGGAAAAAAAAGAACTGAAAATTGGAAATTTCAAGTACAGAGTTTTTATTTCTTCTTCTCGAACTTGGTAGAACTGGTTCGGTGGACTTTTAAAGAGAGACCTGGAAGTAAGGGGTTCCATTATTTTGGGGAGTCTGTCCAAAAAAACTGCCTGGTCATCTCTCCCTGGCCCATTGGGATCAGACGGTCAATAAAAGCTATCCGTGTTACCATGGAGACCCTGGTCTATCATCAGTACAGACGACAGATCTGTGGAGCAGACAGGCCTATCGAACCGGGAACATTACAGGTATCTTATTATTATTAGGGAGGCCGCATACTGGGGTTAGGTTTGATAGAAGGACAGGGGAGTGTGAGAGAATGAGAGAGAGAGAGAGAGAGAGAGAGAGAGAGAGAGAGAGAGAGAGAGAGAGAGAGAGAGAGAGAGAGAGAGAGAGAGAGAGAGAGAGAGAGAGAGAGAGAGAGAGAGAGAGAGAGAGAGAGAGAGAGAGAGAGAGAGAGAGAGAGAGAGAGAGAGAGAGAGAGAGAGAGAGAGAGAGAGAGAGAGAGAGAGAGAGAGAGAGAGAACAGGGACAATTGAGGGGAGGTATTAGACAGATTTAATCACAAACCTGACCACTGTGACTAACCCAAACATAAGGAAAAATGTGACTATTTTTTTTTATGGGAGTTTTGATAAACTCCCATATCTACTGGTTGAAATACCACAGTGTGACCTGTTGCCGCAACAAAAGGGCAAAACACAATTTTGCTTATTTGTTTTCCCTTTTTTACTTCAACCATTTGTACATCGTAACAACACTGTTTATGGACATAATATGACATTTGTAATGTCTTTATTATTTTTTAACTTGTTTACGGTTCATTTTAAATGTTTATTTATTTATTTTTTATATAGTATGTACCTCACTTGCTTTGGCAATTACTTCTTAAGGTACAGGGGGCAGCATTTTCACTTTTGGATAAATAGAGTTCCCATTTCAACTTCCTGCTACTCATGCCAACAATATAAGATATGCATATTATTAGTAGATTTGGATAGAAAACACTCTGAAGTTTCTAAAACTGTTTGAATCATGTCTGTGAGTATAACAGAACTTATGTAGCAGGCAAAACCCAGAGGACTAACCGTTCAGAATTGTTTTTTGTTTTTAGGTCTCTGTCTGTTCGGTGATTTCTCATTGGGAAACGACATTTCTTAGGAACCTGTTTTCAGTTCCTACCGCTTCCACTGGATGTCACCGGTCTTTGGAATTTGCTTGAGGTTATTCCTTTGTGCAATGAAGAAGTATGGACATCTAGGAACTGTGTAACACTGTTGAGAGTTGCGCAAGACTTGAAAACTAGCGTTGGTTTGTTGTCTTCCTGTATTGAACACCGACCCTTCTTCAATTTGATCGATTATTAACGTTTAAAAATACCTAAAGTTGTATTACAAAAGTAGTTTGAAATGTTTTGGCAGAGTTTACAGGCTGCTTTTGAAATATTTTGTAGTGACGTTGCGCAATTTGGAAGCTGTTTTTTTTCTGGATCAAACGTGCCAATAAATTGACATTTTGGATATATATCGACGGAATTAATCAAACAAAAGGACCAATTGTGATGTTTATGGGACATATTGGAGTGCCAACAAAAGAAGCTCGTCAAAGGTAAGGCATGTTTTATATTTTCAGCCTGCAGTGTTGAAATATGCTCCCCTCTTTGTTTACTGTTGTGCTTTCGCCGAAAAGCCTTTAAAATCTGACATGTTGGCTGGATTCACAACAAGCTTTAATTTAAGATCTTACATGTGTGATTTCATGAAAGTTTGATTCTTATATAATTTTATTTGAATTTGCCGCACTGCATTTTCCCTGGCTTTTGGCCAAGTGGGACACGAGAGAGAGAGAGAGAGAGAGACAGAGAGAGAGAGAGAGAGAGAGAGAGACAGAGAGAGAGAGAGAGAGAGAGAGAGAGAGAGACAGAGAGAGACAGAGAGAGAGAGAGAGAGAGAGAGAGAGAGAGAGAGAGAGAGAGAGAGAGAGAGAGAGAGAGAGAGAACAGGGACAATTGAGGGGAGGTATTAGACAGATTTAATCACAACCATCTCAGCTGGAAAGTAAGAGATGGGAGAAAGGAGAAAGAGACAGTAATGATTACATTTTTAGTGGAGTATTCCACACATTTTACTGAGGATCCTGGGTAATCAATTGAAAAAGGGCTTTTAGCCCAGGACTTTGCTTCAATTACTGTCATTATTCCCTGACTCTCTCTCTCTCTCTCTCTAGCGGCCACTACCTATCTGAGGCTGTCTTCCAACTGGCACTCTGTTGATTATACTACTGACTATGGGCAGCCTGACTCTCTCCCCGAGCCACTACCTCGCTTCCTGGAAACAGATATAATATTGGTATATTAGTCGAGGTAGAGAAGAGATCAGGCGGCTCTTACAGTCTTTGATCATAGAGCTGGTAGGTAAATGTTCTACAGAGGAAGGTAAAAAAGACCGTATTGACCTTGGGCTTTGTATAACGTTGTTCATTCATGTTGAATGAAGAAGCGTTTAGGCTTCTACACAAAGGTGTTGTAATTCACGTACCGCACAGCCAAAACTACTGATCTCACTTTCATAGTATGATGAGATATAGAAATTAATGTGTAAGGTTTAACATTATGTTGAAGTATTGAAATGAGAGTATAAGGTTTAACATTATGTTGAAGTATTGAAATGAGAGAATAAGGTTAAACATTATGTTGAAGTATTGAAATGAGAGTATAAGGTTAAACATTATGTTGAAGTATTGAAATGAGAGAATAAGGTTTAACATTATGTTGTAGTATTGAAATGAGAGAATAAGGTTAAACATTATGTTGAAGTCTTGAAATGAGAGAATAAGGTTAAACATTATGTTGAAGTATTGAAATGAGAGAATAAGGTTAAACATTATGTTAAAGTATTGAAATGAGAGAATAAGGTTAAACATTATGTTGAAGTATTGAAATGAGAGAATAAGGTTAAACATTATGTTGAAGTCTTGAAATGGATGCAAGAGACAACAGTGGTTTCATACTGCAGCAGCCACTTCCTACATTTTAATATAAAACTCGATTTTATAAAACAAAACTATTATACTTTTCTTTCTGGCACCCTTAGGATGACAAATCAGAGCAAGATTACTGAATGTAATTATTATTATTTACCTTCAGAGGTGAATGTATCAAACCAGTTGCCGTGATAAAGGTTGTTGTCTCTACTCAAAGAATAGCATGGTGTCTAAAATAAAACTGTGAAGGACCTCCAAAGCATTACATGAGCTTTCTCTGACCTATCTCTCTGATTTGGTCCTGCCGTACCTACACGTCACAGGACGCAGGCCTCCTAATTGTCCCTAGAATTTCTAAGCAAACAGCTGGAGGCAGGGCTTTCTCCTATAGAGCTCCATTTTATTGGAACGGTCTGCCTACCCATGTCAGAGACGTAAACTCGGTCTCAACCTTTACGTCTTTACTGATGACTCATCCCTTCAGTAGGTCCTATGATTGAGTGTAGTCTGCAGTTTGGCCGGTTCCCCTCTCTCCACTGGGATTCTCTGCCTCTAACCCTATTACAGGGGCTGAGTCACTGGCTTACTGGTGCTCTTCCATGCCGTCCCTAGGAGGGGTGTGTCACTTGAGTGGGCTGACGTGGTCAGTCTGTTATATCTGGAGTATTTCTCCTGTCTTATGCGGTGTCCTGTGTGAATTTATGTATGCTCTCTCTAATTCTCTCTCTTTCCTTCTTTCTCTCTCTCGGAGGACCTGAGCCCTCAGGACTACCTGGCATGATGACTCCTTGCTGTCCCCAGTCCACCTGTCCGTGATGCTGCTCCAGTTTCAACTGTTCTGCCTGCGGCTATGGAACCCTGACCTGTTCACTGGACGTGCTACCTGTCCCAGACCTGCTGTTTTCAACTCTCTAGAGACAGCAGGAGTGGTAGAGATACTCTCAATGATCGACTATGAAAAGCCAACTGACATTTACTCCTGAGGTGCTGACTTGCTGCACCCTCGACAACTACTGTGATTATTATTATTTGACCATGCTGGTCATTTATGAACGTTTGAACATCTTGGCCATGTTCTGTTATAATCTCCACCTGGCACAGCCAGAAGAGGACTGGCCACCCCTCACAGCCTGGTTCCTCTCTAGGTTTCTTCCTAGGTTTTGGCCTTTCTAGTGAGTTTTTCCTAGCCACCGTGCTTCTACACCTGCATTGCTTGCTGTTTGGGGTTTTAGGCTGGGTGTCTGTACAGCACTTTGAGATATCAGCTGATCTCAGAAGTGCTATGTAAATACATTTGATTTGAACATGTAGTTGAACGAATTATGAGTAGGCACCGCCAACTAATTGCCTACTAATTGTTTAATTGGATCACTAATTGGTTGAAGAGGTCATAGGAAACACATACTGTATCTTCTCACTACAAAACAGAGACATTCTCTATTTCCACACAGGCTGCTGGACATGTTTATTTTATGGAACCTTTATTTAACGAGGCAAGTCAGCTGATTTTTACAATAAATAATTGATAATATTTCACCCGGACTGTAGCTTCTTCAATAGGAGAGAGAGAGAGAATGTCTGCTCCAAGCTGTTGCGCATTCAAAACTCTGCTGGCACCCAGCCATCCACTGACGCAATGTTATTGTTCTCGCTCATTTTTCAGAATAAAAGGCTGAAACTATGTCTAAAGACTGTTCACACCATGTGGAAGCCATAGGGAAGGGAATATGGTTGATATCCCTTTAAATGGAGGGAAGGCATGCGATGGAACAGGGAGATTTGTTTCTCTTAGGCACTTCCTGGTTGGATTTTCCTCAGGTTTTCGCCTGCAATGTCAGTTCTGATATACTCACAGACAATATTTTTGACAGTTTGCAAAACTTTAGAGTGTTTTCTATCCTAATCTGACAATTATATGCATATTCTAGATTCTGGGCCTGAGAAATAGGCCGTTTACTTTGGGTACATTTTTCATCCAAACTTCAAAATACTGCCCCCTACACTCAACAGGTTAAGGTTAGGATTAGAGTAAAGGGATAGCTAACATGCTAAATATTTGCAAAGTAGCTAAAAAAGTAGACATTCACTTTATACCTTACCCATTCACCACAACCAACAACCTTACTGTAGTAGTTGCCTTAAGCAACCTTCTGTTTTATGTAACCATGATAAACCTAACATAGCGCACTAATCTGAGTGTCCTCTACTTACATCTACTATATTACGTCTGTTATAATAGAGTTCAAATCAGTTGTTCGTTTATGTTACGTTCCACCGAACCAGGAAACAAGGCTGGGACTCAAATGGGTCCATCTGAGCGGATCAGCAAGGAACCAGGACATTCAGGCCCGCTGCAGTACTTAGCCAGAAAAACATCAGCTGGGATCCAGGACATTAGTATCATAGATACTACAGAACAGAGTCACATCCTTCATGTCTACTACAGAACAGAGTCACATCCTTCATGTCTACTACAGAACAGAGACACATCCTTCATGTTTACTACAGAACAGAGTCACATCCTTCATGTTTACTACAGAACAGAGTCACATCCTTCATGTCTACTACAGAACAGAGTCACATCCTTCATGTTTACTACAGAACAGAGTCACATCCTTCATGGACACTACAGAACAGAGTCACATCCTTCATGTTTACTACAGAACAGAGTCACATCCTTCATGTTTACTACAGAACAGAGTCACATCCTTCATGTTTACTACAGAACAGAGTCACATCCTTCATGTCTACTACAGAACAGAGACACATCCTTAATGTCTACTACAGAACAGAGACACATCCTTCATGTCTACTACAGAACAGAGTCACATCCTTCATGTCTACTACAGAACAGAGTCACATTCTTCATGTCTACTACAGAACAGAGTCACATCCTTCATGTCTACTACAGAACAGAGACACATCCTTCATGTCTACTACAGAACAGAGTCACATCCTTCATGTTTACTACAGAACAGAGACACATCCTTCATGTCTACTACAGAACAGAGTCACATCCTTCATGTCTACTACAGAACAGAGACACATCCTTCATGTCTACTACAGAACAGAGTCACATCCTTCATGTCTACTACAGAACAGAGTCACATCCTTCATGTTTACTACAGAACAGAGTCACATTCTTCATGTTTACTACAGAACAGAGACACATCCTGCATGTTTACTACAGAACAGAGACACATCCTTCATGTCTACTACAGAACAGAGTCACATCCTTCATGTTTACTACAGAACAGAGTCACATTATTCATGTTTACTACAGAACAGAGTCACATTATTCATGTTTACTACAGAACAGAGTCACATTCTTCATGTCTACTACAGAACAGAGTCACATTCTTCATGTTTACTACAGAACAGAGTCACATCCTTCATGTCTACTACAGAACAGAGTCACATCCTTCATGTCTACTACAGAACAGAGACACATCCTTCATGTTTACTACAGAACAGAGTCACATCCTTCATGTCTACTACAGAACAGAGACACATCCTTCATGTTTACTACAGAACAGAGACACATCCTTCATGTCTACTACAGAACAGAGTCACATCCTTCATGTCTACTACAGAACAGAGACACATCCTTCATGTCTACTACAGAACAGAGTCACATCCTTCATGTCTACTACAGAACAGAGTCACATCCTTCATGTTTACTACAGAACAGAGTCACATTCTTCATGTTTACTACAGAACAGAGACACATCCTTCATGTTTACTACAGAACAGAGACACATCCTTCATGTCTACTACAGAACAGAGTCACATCCTTCATGTTTACTACAGAACAGAGTCACATTATTCATGTTTACTACAGAACAGAGTCACATTATTCATGTTTACTACAGAACAGAGTCACATTCTTCATGTTTACTACAGAACAGAGTCACATCCTTCATGTCTACTACAGAACAGAGTCACATCCTTCATGTTTACTACAGAACAGAGTCACATTCTTCATGTTTACTACAGAACAGAGTCACATTATTCATGTTTACTACAGAACAGAGTCACATTCTTCATGTCTACTACAGAACAGAGTCACATTATTCATGTTTACTACAGAACAGAGTCACATTCTTCATGTTTACTACAGAACAGAGTCACATCCTTCATGTCTACTACAGAACAGAGTCACATCCTTCATGTTTACTACAGAACAGAGTCACATTCTTCATGTTTACTACAGAACAGAGTCACATCCTTCATGTCTACTACAGAACAGAGTCACATCCTTCATGGACACTACAGAACAGAGTCACATTCTTCATGGACACTACAGAACAGAGCTGGGAGTGGTGGGGGGGGGGTTGAATGGAGGAACGTATGAAAGAAGGGTTTCTGCCACAGAAGCCGAGCAGCTTAGCTTTAATTGCTTGTGGTGGCAATCAAAGTCTATATGCTGGTCAATGACCCGTGCACTCCACATCTTCATGTCCCCATAACTACTCTACAAATGCACCCGACCAATGCACACGTTTGGGGGGGGAAGGGTAGTAGAGGGACAAATGGGAGGGGGGGTAGTAGAGGGACAAATGGGAGGAGGGGGGGGGGGTAGTAGAGGGACAAATGGGAGGAGGGGGGTAGTAGAGGGACAAATGGGAGGAGGAGGGTAGTAGAGAACAAATGGGAGGGGGGGTAGTAGAGGGACAAATGGGAGGGGGGGTAGTAGAGGGACAAATGGGAGGACTGGGGGGTAGTAGAGGGACAAATGGGAGGGGGGGTAGTAGAGGGACAAATGGGAGGAGGGGGGGGGTAGTAGAGGGACAAATGGGAGGAGGGGGGGGGGGTAGTAGAGGGACAAATGGGAGGAGGGGGGTAGTAGAGGGACAATTGGGAGGAGGAGGGGGGGTAGCAGAGGGACAAATGGGAGGGGAAGGGTAGTAGAGGGACAATTGGGAGGGGGGGGGGGTAGTAGAGGGACAAATGAGAGGGGAGGTATTAGAGGGACAATTGGGAGGGGGGGGTAGTAGAGGGACAAATGAGAGGGGGGGGTAGTAGAGGGACAAATGAGAGGGGGGGTAGTAGAGGGACAAATGGGGGGGGGGTAGTAGAGGGACAATTGGGAGGGGGGGGGTAGTAGAGGGACAAATGAGAGGGGGGGGTAGTAGAGGGACAATTGGGAGGGGGGGGGGGTAGTAGAGGGACAAATGAGAGGGGGGGTAGTAGAGGGACAAATGAGAGGGGGGGTAGTAGAGGGACAAATGGGAGGGGGGTAGTAGAGGGACAAATGGGAGGGGGGGTAGTAGAGGGACAAATGGGAGGGGGGGGGTAGTAGAGGGACAAATAGGAGGGGGGGTAGAAGAGGGACAAATGGGGGGGGTAGAAGAGGGACAAATGGGAGTGGGGGGTAGAAGAGGGACAAATGGGGGGGGTAGTAGAGGGACAAATGAGAGGGGGGGTAGTAGAGGGACAAATGAGAGGGGGGGTAGTAGAGGGACAAATGGGAGGGGGGTAGTAGAGGGACAAATGGGAGGGGGGGTAGTAGAGGGACAAATGGGAGGGGGGGGGGTAGTAGAGGGACAAATAGGAGGGGGGGTAGAAGAGGGACAAATGGGGGGGGTAGAAGAGGGACAAATGGGAGTGGGGGGTAGAAGAGGGACAAATGGGGGGGGTAGTAGAGGGACAAATGAGAGGGGGGGTAGTAGAGGGACAAATGAGAGGGGGGGTAGTAGAGGGACAATTAGGATGGGGGGGGGTAGTAGAGGGACAAATGAGAGAGGGGGTAGAAGAGGGACAAATGGGAGTGGGGGTAGAAGAGGGACAAATGGGGGGGGGGGTAGAAGAGGGACAAATGGGAGGGGGGGGTAGTAGAGGGACAAATGGGGGGGGGTAGAAGAGGGACAAATGGGGGGGGTAGAAGAGGGACAAATGGGGGGGGTAGAAGAGGGACAAATGGGAGGAGGGGGGTAGAAGACGGACAAATGGGGGGGGGGGGTAGAAGAGGGACAAATGGGAGGCGGGGGGAGTAGAAGAGGGTGTGTGTGTGTGTGTGTGTGTGTGTATGCCTGTGGTATATATGTGTGTGTGTGTGTGTGTGTGTTTACTTTGCAGAAATCCTCTGGCCTCTCCTGCTGTTGCAGGGCCTTTCAAATAAACTCCCAGTAATTAACAACAGGTGGAAAGGGTTTGATTAGCTTGTTAAAACACACCTGCTACTGACCGGAGGGACAGAGGAAGAAACTCAATTAATATTGTAGCTTCACTCTCCTTCCTCCACACTGCAGCTTCACTCTCCTTCCTCCAAACTGCAGTTTCACTCTCCTTCCTCCATATTGCAGCTTCACTCTCCTTCCTCCAAACTGCAGCTTCACTCTGCAGCTTCACTCTCCTTCCTCCACACTGCAGCTTCACTCTCCTTCATACTGCAGTTTCACTCTGCTTCCTCCAAACTGCAGCTTCCTCCACACTGCAGTTTCACTCTCCTTTCCTCCACACTGCAGCTACACTCTCCTTCCTCCACACTGCAGCTTCACTCTCCTTCATACTGCAGTTTCACTCTGCTTCCTCCAAACTGCAGCTTCCTCCACACTGCAGTTTCACTCTCCTTTCCTCCACACTGCAGCTACACTCTCCTTCCTCCAAACTGCAGCTTCACTCTGCAGCTTCACTCTCCTTCCTCCACACTGCAGCTTCACTCTCCTTCATACTGCAGTTTCACTCTGCTTCCTCCAAACTGCAGCTTCCTCCACACTGCAGTTTCACTCTCCTTTCCTCCACACTGCAGCTACACTCTCCTTCCTCCACACTGCAGCTTCACTCTCCTTCATACTGCAGTTTCACTCTGCTTCCTCCAAACTGCAGCTTCCTCCACACTGCAGTTTCACTCTCCTTTCCTCCACACTGCAGCTACACTCTCCTTCCTCCACACTGCAGCTTCACTCTCCTTCATACTGCAGCTTCCCTCTCCTTCCTCCACACTGCAGCTTCCTCCAAACTGCAGCTTCACTCTCCTTCCTCCAAACTGCAGCTTCCTCCACACTGCAGCTTCACTCTGCTTCCTCCACACTGCAGCTTCACTCTCCTTCCTCCAAACTGCAGCTTCACTCTCCTTCCTCCAAACTGCAGCTTCACTCTGCTTCCTCCACACTACAGCTTCACTCTCCTTCCTCCAAACTGCAGCTTCACTCTCCTTCCTCCAAACTGCAGCTTCACTCTCCTTCCTCCAAACTGCAGCTTCACTCTCCTTCCTCCATACTGCAGCTTCACTCTCCTTCCTCCAAACTGCAGCTTCACTCTCCTTCCTCCAAACTGCAGCTTCACTCTGCTTCCTCCAAACTGCAGCTTCACTCTCCTTCCTCCACACTGCAGCTTTAGACCAGAGCCCTATGGCACCTTATTCCCTATATAGTGCACTACTTTAGACCAGAGCCCTATGCCACCTTATTCCCTATATAGTGCACTACTTTAGACCAGAGCCCTATGGCACCTTATTCCCTATATAGTGCACTACTTTAGACCAGAGCCCTATGGCACCTTATTCCCTATATAGTGCACTACTTTAGACCAGAGTCCTATGGTACCCTATTCCCTATGTAGTGCACTACTTTAGACCAGAGTCCTATGGTACCCTATTCCCTACATAGTGCACTACTTTAGACCAGAGTCCTATGGTACCCTATTCCCTATATAGTGCACTACTTTAGACCAGAGTCCTATGGTACCCTATTCCCTATATAGTACACTACTTTAGACCAGAGTCCTATAAGAAATACGGTGCCAAATATCTTTGTTTCATTAATCATTTTAATTTAAATTTTAATTTAACCTTTATTTACCCAGGCAAGTCAGTTTAGAACAAATTCTGATTAACAATGGCGGCCTACCCCGGCCAAACCCGAACGACGCTGGGCCAATTGTGCGCCGCCCTATGGGACTCCCAAACACGGCCGGATGTGATACAGCCTGGAATCGAATCAAATGCTAATAAATATCTTACTGATTGGATATTGATTACACGTTCTATGAAATCCACTGTGGTTCTCAATGAGTGCAATGTAAAGCTGGTGACCATATTGGGCCCTTACTGTGAAATCTGTGTGTGTGTGTGTGTGTGTGTGTGTGTGTGTGTGTGTGTGTGTGTGTGTGTGTGTGTGTGTGTGTGTGTGTGTGTGTGTGTGTGTGTGTGTGTGTGTGTGTAGAGGAGTGGGTAGTGGGCTTACAGTCAGTGTAGTAGTGAGTGTGTGTGTGTGTGTGTAGTGTGTGTAGAGGAGTGGGTGGTGGGCTTACAGTCAGTGTAGTAGTGAGTGTGTGTGTGTGTGTGTAGTGTGTGTAGAGGAGTGTGTGGTGGGCTTACAGTCAGTCCCACAGAGCGATTCCACCCCGTTACCAAACGGACAAGGGCAATTGAACCTTCTAGTGCTTCATATTTAAATGTTCATTTAGGCATCAAATGTACCTTCAGAAAGTAATCTAGTGGCATAATAGGTTTTTATGAAACTACATTAAAGGGATCTGAGTCTACCGCCTCACATCACCCTCCTATAAAATCACATCAAATTAATATGTTATGCCATTTGTCAGGTGGAGCAGAGCAGCTAGAACAGGCACTGAAAGACCACTACAGTCTTAGTATTGTCATTTTACCAGAGACCTAGAGAAAGACCACTACAGCCCGATAATGCTGAGATTTACCAGAGACCTAGAGAAAGACCACTACAGCCCGATAATGCTGAGATTTACCAGAGACCTAGAGAAAGACCACTACAGCCCGATAATGCTGAGATTTACCAGAGACCTAGAGAAAGACCACTACAGCCCGATAATGCTGAGATTTACCAGAGACCTAGAGAAAGACCACTACAGTCTTAGTATAGTCATTTTACCAGACACCTAGAGAAAGACCCCTACAGTCTGATAATGCTGAGATTTACCAGAGACCTAGAGAAAGACCACTACAGTCTTAGTATTGTCATTTACCAGAGACCTAGAGAAAGACCACTATAGCCCGATAATGCTGAGATTTACCAGAGACCTAGAGAAAGACCACTACAGCCCGATAATGCTGAGATTTACCAGAGACCTAGAGAAAGACCACTACAGCCCGATAATGCTGAGATTTACCAGAGACCTAGAGAAAGACCACTACAGCCCGATAATGCTGAGATTTACCAGAGACCTAGAGAAAGACCACTACAGCCCGATAATGCTGAGATTTACCAGAGACCTAGAGAAAGACCACTACAGTCTTAGTATAGTCATTTTACCAGAGACCTAGAGAAAGACCACTACAGTCTGATAATGCTGAGATTTACCAGAGACCTAGAGAAAGACCACTACAGTCTGATAATGCTGAGATTTACCAGAGACCTAGAGAAAGACCACTACAGTCTTAGTATAGTTATTTTACCAGAGACCTAGAGAAAGAGAAAGACCCCTACAGTCTGATAATGCTGAGATTTACCAGAGACCTAGAGAAAGACCACTACAGTCTGATAATGCTGAGATTTACCAGAGACCTAGAGAAAGACCACTACAGTCTTAGTATAGTTATTTTACCAGAGACCTAGAGAAAGAGAAAGACCCCTACAGTCTGATAATGCTGAGATTTACCAGAGACCTAGAGAAAGACCACTACAGTCTGATAATGCTGAGATTTACCAGAGACCTAGAGAAAGACCACTACAGTCTTAGTATAGTTATTTTACCAGAGACCTAGAGAAAGAGAAAGACCCCTACAGTCTGATAATGCTGAGATTTACCAGAGACCTAGAGAAAGACCACTACAGTCTGATAATGCTGAGATTTACCAGAGACCTAGAGAAAGACCACTACATCGGACCTGGTCTAAAGTAGTACACTATATAGGGATTAAGGTGTCATTTGGGATGCAGGGAAAAAATACATAAAATACTCTTCTCATCTGGATGGTAATTGTACCGTATGAGTTGTATGGTACTACCATGAAATGTATGATTAATATCAATCAAATCAAATACATTTTTATTTGTCACAAGCCCTTAACCAACAGGTGTAGGTAGACCTTACAGTGAAATGCTGACTTACAAGCCCTTAACCAACAATTCAGTTCTAAGAAAATACCTAAAAAGTAAGAGATAAAAATATCAAATAATTAAAGTGCAGCAGTAAAATAACAATGTGGAGTCTATATACAGGTTATTACGGTACAGAGTCAATGTGGAGGCTATATACAGGGTATTACGGTACAGAGTCAATGTGGAGGCTATATACAGGGTATTACGGTACAGAGTCAATGTGGAGACTATATACAGGGTATTACGGTACAGAGTCAATGTGGAGGCTATATACAGGGTATTACGGTACAGAGTCAATGTGGAGGCTATATACAGGGTATTACGGTACAGAGTCAATGTGGAGGCTATATACAGGGTGTTACGGTACAGAGTCAATGTGGAGACTATATACAGGGTGTTACGGTACAGAGTCAATGTGGAGGCTATATACAGGGTGTTACGGTACAGAGTCAATGTGGAGGCTATATACAGGGTGTTACGGTACAGAGTCAATGTGGAGACTATATACAGGGTGTTACGGTACAGAGTCAATGTGGAGGCTATATACAGGGTGTTACGGTACAGAGTCAATGTGGAGGCTATATACAGGGTATTACGGTACAGAGTCAATGTGGAGACTATATACAGGGTATTACGGTACAGAGTCAATGTGGAGGCTATATACAGGGTGTTACGGTACAGAGTCAATGTGGAGTCTATATACAGGGTATTACGGTACAGAGTCAATGGGGAGGTTATATACAGGGTATTACGGTACAGAGTCAATGGGGAGGTTATATACAGGGTATTACGGTACAGAGTCAATGTGGAGGCTATATACAGGGTATTACGGTACAGAGTCAATGTGGAGGCTATATACAGGGTATTACGGTACAGAGTCAATGTGGAGGCTATATACAGGGTATTACGGTACAGAGTCAATGTGGAGGCTATATACAGGGTGTTACGGTACAGAGTCAATGTGGAGACTATATACAGGGTGTTACGGTACAGAGTCAATGTGGAGGCTATATACAGGGTGTTACGGTACAGAGTCAATGTGGAGGCTATATACAGGGTGTTACGGTACAGAGTCAATGTGGAGACTATATACAGGGTGTTACGGTACAGAGTCAATGTGGAGGCTATATACAGGGTGTTACGGTACAGAGTCAATGTGGAGGCTATATACAGGGTATTACGGTACAGAGTCAATGTGGAGACTATATACAGGGTATTACGGTACAGAGTCAATGTGGAGGCTATATACAGGGTGTTACGGTACAGAGTCAATGTGGAGTCTATATACAGGGTATTACGGTACAGAGTCATTGGGGAGGTTATATACAGGGTATTACGGTACAGAGTCAATGTGGAGGCTATATACAGGGTATTACGGTACAGAGTCAATGTGGAGGCTATATACAGGGTATTACGGTACAGAGTCAATGTGGAGGCCATATACAGGGTATTACGGTACAGAGTCAATGTGGAGGCTATATACAGGGTATTACGGTACAGAGTCAATGTGGAGGCTATATACAGGGTATTACGGTACAGAGTCAAAGTGGAAGCTATATACAGGGTATTATGGTACAGAGTCAATGTGGAGGCTATATACAGGGTATTACGGTACAGAGTAAATGCAGAGGCTGTATACAGGTGGTACAAGTACAGAGTGAATGTGCGGGGGCACCGGTGTCGAGGTAATTGAGGAAAGATGTACATGTAGGCAAAGTTATTATGCATAGATAATAACAGAGAGTAGCAGCCGTGTAAAAGCGGGACGGTACAATGCAAATAGTCTGGGGAGCATTTGATTAGCTGTTCAGGAGGCTTATGGCTTGGGGTTATAAGCTGTTTAAAAGCCTCTTGGACCTAGACTTGGCGCTCCGGTACCGCTTGCCGTGTTGTAGCAGAGAGAACTGTCTATGACTAGGGTGACTGGAGTCTTTGACAATTTTTAGGTCCTTCCTCGGACACCGCCTGGTATAGAGGTCCTGGAATGCTGAAAGCTTGGCCTTGGTGATATACTGGGCCGTACACATTAACCTCTGTAGTGCCTTGCGGTCGGAGCAGTTGCCGTACCTGGCAGTGATGCAACCAGTCAGGATGCTCTTGATGCTGCACCTGTAAAACTTTTTGAGGATCTGAGGACCCATGCCAAATCATTTCAGTCTCCTGAGGAGGAATAGGTTTTGTCGTGCCCTCTTCACGACTGTCTTAGTGTGTTTGGACCATGTTAGTTTGTTGGTGATGTGGACACAAAGGAACTTGAAGCTCTCAACCTGCTCTACTACAGCCCCATCTATGAGAATGGGGGCGTGCTTTGTCCTCCTTCTCATGTAGTCCACAATCATCTCCTTTGTCTTGATAATGTTGAGGAAGAGGTTGTTGTTCTTGCACCACGTCAAGTCTCTGACCTCCTAACCTACAGGCTGTCTCATCCTGGTTGGTGATCAGGCCTACCACTGTTGTGTTATCAGTAAACTTAATGATGGTGTTGGAGTCGTGCATGGCCATGCAGTCATGAGTGAACAGGGTGTACAGGAGGAGGCTGAGCACGCACCCCTGAGGGTTGGTCAGTGCATGGTTGGAGTACACATCCTGGTAATCTTTCTGGCCCTGCGGCCTTGTGAATGTTGAATGTTGTGAATGTTTGATGGTCTGTTTAAAGGTGATCGCAGTCATCCAGAACAGCTGACGCTCTCATGCATGTTTAAGTGTTACTTGCCTCGAAGCGAGCATATAAACTATTTAGCTCATCTGATAGGCTTGTGTCACTGGGCAGATTCGATCTTAGTCCTGTATTGAAGCTTTGCCTGTTTGATGTTCGTCGGAGGGCATAGCGGGATTTCTTATAAGCTTCCGGCCTAGAGTCCTGCTCCTTGAAAGCGGCAGCTCTACCCTTTAGCTCACTGCGATTGTTGCCTGTAATCCATGGCTTCTGGTTGGGGTATGTACGTACAGTCACTGTGGAGACAACATCCTCGATGCACTTATTGATAAAGCCAGTGACTGATGTGGTTTACGCCTCTATCTCATCGGAATAATCCCGGAACATATTCCAGTCTGTGATGCAAAACAGTCCTGTAGTTTAGCATCTGCTTCATCTGACCACTTTTTTATCGACCGAGTCACTGGTGCTTCCTGCTTTAATTTTTGATTGTTATCAGGAATCAGGAGGGTATAATTATGGTCAGATTTGCCAAATGGAGGGCGAGGGAGAGCTTTGTAAGCGTCACTGTGTGTGGTGTAAAGGTGGTCTAGAATTGTTTTCTTTCTCTCTGGTTGCACATTTAACATGCTGATAGAAATGAGGTAAAACTGATTTCAGTTTCCCTGCATTAAAGTCCCCGGCCACTAGGGGCGCCGCTTCTGGATGATCGTTTTCCTGTTTGCTTATGGTGGTATACAGCTCATTGAGCATGGTTTTAGTGCCAGCATCGGTCTGTTATGGTATGTAGACAGCTACGAAAAATACAGATGAAAACTGTCTAGATAGATAGTGTGGTCTACAGTTTATCATGAGATACTCTACCTCAGTCGTGAAAATTCTTGAGACTTCCTTAGATATCATGCACTAGATGTTGTTTATACAAATGCATAGGCCCCCGCCCCGTGTCTTACCAGAGGCTGCTGTTCTGACCTGCCGATGGAGTGTATAACGAGCCAGCTGTACGTTCTTAATGTCGTCGTTTAGCCACGACTGGGAGAAACATAAGATATTACAGTTTTTAATGTCCCGTTGGTAGGATATACGTGCATTCAGCTCGTTCCATCTATTTTCCAGAGATTAGCATGACAGAAGGCAAGGGCAGATTAGCCACTCGTCGCCTGATCCTCACAAGGCACTCTGACCTTTTTCCATTAAACCTCAGTTTCCTTCTCCAGCGAATCACGGGGATCTGGGCCTGGTCGGGTGTCTGTAGTAGTATATCCCTCCCGTCTGACTCATTGAGGATCTGGGCCTGGTCGGGTGTCTGTAGTAGTATATCCGTCCCGTCCGACTCATTGACGAAGAACTCTTCGTCCAGTTTGAGGTGAGCAATCACAGTTCTGATGTCCAGAAGCTCTTTTCGGTCATAAGAGACGGTAGCAGCAACATTATGTGCAAAACAAGTTACGAACAAAGCAAAAATAAATTAAAAATAGCTCAGTTGGTTGAGAGCCAATGGGACGGCAGCCATCCCCTCTGTTTTTACTCCGTTTTCACCACGGTGGAACATATATGGTAACCGGCTGTGTTTACCGTGCTACCAATTATTTCACAACAAAATATGTTAAGCTACACTAAATCTACCCTTCAGAAAAAATATAGTTAACTATAGTTACTTTCTGAAAGGTATTTCAATACATTCAAACTACTTCATGAAAAATGATCATTTGTACATGTAAATCTGAAATGTCATAGACTACAAATTGCAAGAACAGATTATGTTACCAGAATGTGTACTTTAGCCTATTACACACAACACTATGTTTCAAATGACAGTTAGGCAGGTAGTTAGCTACACCGATACATGGTAAAACAGAAGTATGTAGTTCCAGTAGTTAGCTACCCCGCTACATGGTAAAACAGTAGTATGTAGTTCCAGTAGTTAGCTACACCGATACATGGTAAAACAGTAGTATGTAGTTCCAGTAGTTAGCTACACCGCTACATGGTAAAACAGTAGTATGTAGTTCCAGCAGTTAGCTACACCGCTACATGGTAAAACAGTAGTGTGTAGGTCCAGTAGTTAGCTACACCGCTACATGGTAAAACAGTAGTGTGTAGGTCCAGTAGTTAGCTACACCGCTACATGGTAAAACAGTAGTATGTAGTTCCAGTAGTTAGCTACACCGCTACATGGTAAAACAGTAGTGTGTAGTTCCAGTAGTTAGCTACACCGCTACATGGTAAAACAGTAGTATGTTGTTCCAGTAGTTAGCTACATGGTAAAACAGTAGTATGTAGTTCCAGTAGTTAGCTACACCGATACATGGTAAAACAGTAGTGTGTAGTTCCAGTAGTTAGCTACACCGATACATGGTAAAACAGTAGTATGTAGTTCCAGTAGTTAGCTACACCGCTACATAGTAAAACAGTAGTATGTAGTTCCAGTAGTTAGCTACACCGCTACATAGTAAAACGGTAGTATGTACTTCCAGTAGTTAGCTACACCGCTACATAGTAAAACAGTAGTGTGTAGTTCCAGTAGTGTGTAGTTCCAGTAGTTAGCTTCACCGCCACATGGTAAAACAGTAGTATGTATTTCCAGTAGTTAGCTACACCGCTACATGGTAAAAGAGTAGTATGTAGTTCCAGTAGTTAGCTACCCCGCTACATGGTAAAACAGTAGTATGTAGTTCCAGTAGTTAGCTACACCGCTACATGGTAAAACAGTAGTATGTAGTTCCAGTAGTTAGCTACACCGCTACATGGTAAAACAGTAGTATGTAGTTCCAGTAGTTAGCTACACCGCTACATAGTAAAACAGTAGTATGTAGTTCCAGTAGTTAGCTTCACCGCTACATGGTAAAACAGTAGTATGTAGTTCCAGTAGTTAGCTACAGCGCTACATAGTAAAACAGTAGTGTGTAGTTCCAGTAGTGTGTAGTTCCAGTAGTTAGCTTCACCGCTACATGGTAAAACAGTAGTGTGTAGTTCCAGTAGTGTGTAGTTCCAGTAGTTAGCTTCACCGCTACATGGTAAAACAGTAGTATGCATTTCCAGTAGTTAGCTACACCGCTACATGGTAAAACAGTAGTATGTAGTTCCAGTAGTTAGCTACACCACTACATAGTAAAACAGTAGTATGTAGTTCCAGTAGTTAGCTACACCGCTACATAGTAAAACAGTAGTATGTAGTTCCAGTAGTTAGCTACACTGCTACATAGTAAAACAGTAGTATGTAGTTCCAGTAGTTAGCTACACCGCTACATAGTAAAACAGTAGTATGTAGTTCCAGTTGTTAGCTACACCGCTACATGGTAAAACAGTAGTGTGTAGGACCAGTAGTTAGCTACACCGCTACATGGTAAAACAGTAGTGTGTAGGTCCAGTAGTTAGCTACACCGCTACATGGTAAAACAGTAGTGTGTAGGTCCAGTAGTTAGCTACACCGCTACATGGTAAAACAGTAGTGTGTAGGTCCAGTAGTTAGCTACCCCGCTACATGGTAAAACAGTAGTGTGTAGGTCCAGTAGTTAGCTACCCCGCTACATGGTAAAACAGTAGTGTGTAGTTCCAGTAGTGTGTAGTTCCAGTAGTTAGCTACACCGCTACATGGTAAAACAGTAGTGTGTAGTTCCAGTAGTTAGCTACACCGCTACATGGTAAAACAGTAGTGTGTAGGTCCAGTAGTTAGCTACCCCGCTACATGGTAAAACAGTAGTGTGTAGTTCCAGTAGTTAGCTACCCCGCTACATGGTAAAACAGTAGTGTGTAGTTCCAGTAGTTAGCTGCACCGCTACATGGTAAAACAGTAGTGTGTAGTTCCAGTAGTTAGCTACCCCGCTACATGGTAAAACAGTAGTGTGTAGTTCCAGTAGTTAGCTACACCGCTACATGGTAAAACAGTAGTGTGTAGGTCCAGTAGTTAGCTACCCCGCTACATGGTAAAACAGTAGTGTGTAGTTCCAGTAGTAAGAACTAAAAACACAAGGGGTTCACTTCTCTCCAACGCTGGTAATTTGATCGAAAAACACTTCCCTCATGGTGTTCATATGAAAAGAAACAGGGAGGAGATTTCTGGTAAACCTCTTGGTTCCAGTGACAACTTCACTAAACTAATCCAGTGTGTAATATTTGGTCCATTTGATATGTAGATGACATCCCAAGTGGCTCCTCATTCCCTATGAAGTGTACTACTTTACACATACTTGGACAAGTAGTGCACTACAAAGGGAATAGGACTCAATTTGGCCCACAGCAGACAGGAGCCGGACAGGCAACAGCAGGGTTATGTCTATTATATTGGCCCACAGCAGACAGGAGCTGGACAGGCAACAGCAGGGTTATGTCGATTATATTGGCCCACAGCAGACAGGAGCCGGACAGGCAACAGCAGGGTTATGTCGATTATATTGGCCCACAGCAGACAGGAGCCGGACAGGCAACAGCAGGGTTATGTCTATTATATTGGCCCACAGCAGACAGGAGCCAGACAGGCAACAGCAGGGTTATGTCTATTATATTGGCCCACAGCAGACAGGAGCCGGACAGGCAACAGCAGGGTTATGTCTATTATATTGGTCCACAGCAGACAGGAGCCAGACAGGCAACAGCAGGGTTATGTCGATTATATTGGCCCACAGCAGACAGGAGCCGGACAGGCAACAGCAGGGTTATGTCTATTATATTGGCCCACAGCAGACAGGAGCCAGACAGGCAACAGCAGGGTTATGTCGATTATATTGGCCCACAGCAGACAGGAGCCAGACAGGCAACAGCAGGGTTATTTCAGCATGTAACTCTCATCCTCTTCAGCTGTCATCTCCTCTCTCCTGACTGCCTCTCTCACACACACACACACACACACACACACACACAGACAGACAGACAGACAGACAGACAGACAGACAGACAGACAGACAGACAGACAGACAGACAGACAGACAGACAGACAGACAGACAGACAGACAGACAGACAGACAGACAGAGAGAAAGTGGAGAGAGGCATGAGAAAAAAACAGAAGAGATAGGGGAGAAGGTAGATAGCAAGGGGGCAGTTGGTGGGGAGGAAAGGGAGGAAATGAAAAGGCATAAATATAAATATATTAAAAATAGTTTAATTTGTTAAAAGGGAGATGGGCTTATTGTGAAACTAGGCGTATGCTGCAAGTCACAACTTCACAGGAGTTCAAAATGTGTTTTTTTGGCAGAAATGCAAAATCTTGAACATGTGAACTTTCATTTGCCTTAATAACAAACGTGTATGCTATCTGTAAATCCGAATAAAATTGTTAAATTGCGAGCCTAGTCGTTAGGGCTAGGCATCCCACTAGCGGGACAATGTCCAGTGAAACTGTAGGGCTCGCAATTCAAATACAGTGGGGCAAAAAAGTATTTAGTCAGCCACCAGTTGTGCAAGTTCTCCCACTTAAAAAGATGAGAGAGGCCTGTAATTTTCATCATAGGTACACTTCAACTATGACAGACAGAATGAGGGTAAAAAATCCAGAAAATCACATTGTAGGATTTTTTATGAATTTATTTGCAAATTATGGTGGAAAATAAAACAGTCAAAAGTGAGTTTACAAGTTCATCAACTTTCAAAGAAGAATTACTTTCCCACTGTTCCTCAAAAAACGCAGTATAATATACCATGTTCTAGCTCTGAACCTCTACTTTTATCCAATGTCAAAAACACAATGGGTATAAGCTCCAGGCTGTATGGAGTCAAAGGGAGATGGGTATAAGGTCCAGGCTGTATGGAGTCAAAGGGAGATGGGTCCAGGCTGTATGGAGTCAAAGGGAGATGGGTATAAGGTCCAGGCTGTATGGAGTCAAAGGGAGATGGGTATAAGGTCCAGGCTGTATGGAGTCAAAGGGAGATGGGTATAAGGTCCAGGCTTTACGGAGTCAAAGGGAGATGGGTCCAGGCTGTACGGAGTCAAAGGGAGATGGGTATAAGGTCCAGGCTGTATGGAGTCAAAGGGAGATGGGTCCAGGCTTTACGGAGTCAAAGGGAGATGGGTCCAGGCTGTACGGAGTCAAAGGGAGATGGGTATAAGGTCCAGGCTGTACGGAGTCAAAGGGAGATGGGTATGAGGTCCAGGCTGTATGGAGTCAAAGGGAGATGGGAATAAGGTCCAGGCTGTATGGAGTCAAAGGGAGATGGGTATAAGGTCCAGGCTGTACGGAGTCAAAGGGAGATGGGAATAAGGTCCAGGCTGTATGGAGTCAAAGGGAGATGGGTCCAGGCTGTATGGAGTCAAAGGGAGATGGGTATGAGGCCCAGGCTGTACGGAGTCAAAGGGAGATGGGAATAAGGTCCAGGCTGTATGGAGTCAAAGGGAGATGGGTCCAGGCTGTATGGAGTCAAAGGGAGATGGGTATAAGGTCCTGGCTGTATGGAGTCAAAGGATCTCTCAGGATTCAAAAGGATGACATTTTTAAAGACAGAGATATTACACTCTGTCCAAGTGTGATTCTGTGGGAATGTGAGAAAGAGGGAAAATAGAAAATATTTCATACAGATGTGAACTGCACTGAATTGATCCGCATTCACATTCAAGTCTATTTATCATTTTTTTTTTGGGGGGGGGGGGGCGGGGACTCTACCACTTCTCTAAAAACACTAAATTCCCCTGTGCCGGAGCACGTATTGGTCAAGCTGCCTACAAAACTCAGAAGATAACAGAACCAAAGAGTGGAACAGCATTGAACATTCTAATTCTGTGTGACAATTCCAACAGTCTTGGTGTTATTCTAACCCATAAGGAGGGTGCCTTGCTATGCTGTCTCCATACCACAGGCACTGTAGAGCAGATGGACAATATGGTGGACCAGGGTATGTCCAGGAGGTTGGGGGGAGGCTGGCAGTGAACTCTTGACAGTGCAGGTCTGGAGGGTGCTGAGGGCTTGGCAGTGCAGGTCTGGAGAGTAGTGAAGGCTTGGCAGTGCAGGTCTGGAGGGTGCTGAGGGCTTGGCAGTGCAGGTCTGGAGGGTAGTGAGAGCTTGGCAGTGCAGGTCTGGAGGCTGCTGAGAGCTTGGCAGTGCAGGTCTGGAGAGTAGTGAGGGCTTGACAGTGCAGGTCTGGAGAGTAGTGAGGGCTTGGCAGTGCAGGTCTGGAGAGTAGTGAGAGCTTGGCAGTGCAGGTCTGGAGAGTAGTGAGGGCTTGGCAGTGCAGGTCTGGAGTTTGCTGAGGGCTTGGCAGTGCAGGTCTGGAGGGTAGTGAGAGCTTGATACAAGGGGAGTGGAGACAGTATTTACTACTGGTCAGTATGTGCTGTACTGCCCCCAGGCCAGAATCACAACCATTGTGTCTGGTTGGCAAAAGAAACAGAAAGATGGATGGTGGGAGAGAGAAAAGAGAGAGACAAAACATGCTTAAAAATAACTTCAATTTTAGAAAATCTTTCTGTATAGTTCCCTTTCTTCTCTCTCTCTCATTCTCTCTCTTGCTCTCTTTTTTTCCTCATCCTTTATTTTTCTGTTCTAGCTCTCCACTCTCTAATCTGTCTTCAGGCCCCGCCCTCCTCCTCTCCCTCCCCTGTATGACTTGACAAGACCTCAGATGTGTCATTCTTGAGTCAGGCATGGAGAAGAGGAGGGAAGACAGGAGAGGAGAGGAGAGGAGAGGAGAGGAGAGGAGAGGAGAGGAGAGGAGAGGAGAGGAGAGGAGAGGAGAGGAGAGGAGAGGAGCAGTGACACCGCTTGGGGCCAGAGTGCCAACTGTTCATAGAGGAAGAAACAATATGAAAACTCTGAACAGCCTTCCCTCCTTCCCTTCTTTCCTTCCATCCCTCCTTCCCTCCGTCCCTTCTTTCCTTCCATCCCTCCTTCCTCCTTCCCTCCTTTCCTTCCATCCCTCCTTCCCTTTGTTCCTTCAATCCCTCCTTCCTCCTTCCCTTCTTTCCTTCAATCCCTCCTTCCCTTCTTTCCTTCCATTTCCTCCTTCCCTTCTTTCCTTCAATCCCTCCTTCCCTTCTTCAACCCCTCCTTCCTCCTTCCCTTCTTTCCTTCAATCCCTCCTTCCCTTCTTTCCTTCCCATTCCTCCTTACCTCCTTTTCTTCCATCCCTCCTTCCCTTCTTTCCTTCAATCCCTCCTTCCTCCTTCCCTTCTTTCCATAAATCCCTCCTTCCCTTCTTTCCTTCAATCCCTCCTTCCTCCTTCCCTTCTTTCCTTCAATCCCTCCTTCCCTTCTTCAACCCCTCCTTCCTCCTTCCCTTCTTTCCTTCAATCCCTCCTTCCCTTCTTTCCTTCCCATTCCTCCTTACCTCCTTTTCTTCCATCCCTCCTTCCCTTCTTTCCTTCAATCCCTCCTTCCTCCTTCCCTTCTTTCCTTCAATCCCTGCATCCCTCCTTCCCTTCTTTCCTTCAATCCTCCCTTCCCTTCTTTCCTTCCCATTCCTCCTTCCCTCCTTTCCTTCCATCCCGCCTTCCCTTCTTTCCTTCAATCCCTCCTTCCTCCTTCCCTTCTTTCCTTCAATCCCTCCTTCCCTTCTTTCCTTCAATCCCTCCTTCCTCCTTCCCTTCTTTCCTTCAGTCCCTGCATCCCTCCTTCCCTTCTTTCCTTCAATCCCTCCTTCCATTCTTTCCTTCAATCCCTCCTTCCTCCTTCCCGTTTTTCCATCAATCCCTCCTTCCCTTCTTTCCTTCCCATTCCTCCTTCCCTTCTTTCCTTCAATCCCTGCATCCCTACTTCCCTTCTTTCCTTCAATCCCTCCTTCCCTTCTTTCCTTCAATCCCTCTTTCCTCCTTCCTTTCTTTCCTTCAATCCCTCCTTCCCTTCTTTCCTTCCCATTCCTCCTTCCCTTCTTGCTTTCAATCCCTCCTTCCTCCTTCCCTTCTTTCCTTCAATCCCTCCTTCCCTTCTTTCCTTCCCATTCCTCCTTCCCTTCTTTCCTTCCATTCCTCCTTCCCTTCTTTCCTTCAATCCCCCCTTCCCTTCTTTCCTTCCCATTCCTCCTTCCCTCCTTTCCTTCCATCCCTCCTTCCCTTCTTTCCTTCAATCACTCCTTCTTCCTTCCCTTCTTTCCTTCAATTCCTCCTTCCCCATCTTTCCTTCCCATTCCTCCTTCCCTCCTTCCCTTCTTTACTTCAATCCCTCCTTCCCTTCTTTCCTTCCCATTCCTCCTTCCCTTCTTCCCTTCAATCCCTGCATCCCTCTTTCCCTTCTTTCCTTCAATCCCTCCTTCCTCCTTCCTTTCTTTCCTGCAATCCCTCCTTCCCTTCTTTCCTTCCATTCCTCCTCCCCTTCTTTCCTTCAATCCCTCCTTCCTCCTTCCCTTCTTTCATTCAATACCTCCTTCCCTTCTTTCCTTCCCATTCCTCCTTCCCTTCTTTCCTTCCATTCCTCCTTCCCTTCTTTCCTTCAATCCCCCCTTCCCTTCTTTCCTTCCCATTCCTCCTTCCCTCCTTTCCTTCCATCCCTCCTTCCCTTCTTTCCTTCAATCCCTCCTTCCTCCTTCCCTTCTTTCCTTCAATCACTCCTTCCCTTTTTTCCTTCCCATTCCTCCTTCCCTTCTTTCCTTCAATCCCTGCATCCCTCCTTCCCTTCTTTCCTTCAATCCCTCCTTCCCTTCTTTCCTTCAATCCCTCCGTTCCTTCTTCCCTTCAATCCCTGCATCCCTCTTTCCCTTCTTTCCTTCAATCCCTCCTTCCTCCTTCCTTTCTTTCCTGCAATCCCTCCTTCCCTTCTTTCCTTCCATTCCTCCTCCCCTTCTTTCCTTCAATCCCTCCTTCCTCCTTCCCTTCTTTCCTTCAATACCTCCTTCCCTTCTTTCCTTCCCATTCCTCCTTCCCTTCTTTCCTTCCATTCCTCCTTCCCTTCTTTCCTTCAATCCCCCCTTCCCTTCTTTCCTTCCCATTCCTCCTTCCCTCCTTTCCTTCCATCCCTCCTTCCCTTCTTTCCTTCAATCCCTCCTTCCTCCTTCCCTTCTTTCCTTCAATCACTCCTTCCCTTTTTTCCTTCCCATTCCTCCTTCCCTTCTTTCCTTCAATCCCTGCATCCCTCCTTCCCTTCTTTCCTTCAATCCCTCCTTCCCTTCTTTCCTTCAATCCCTCCTTCCCTTCTTTCCTTCCATTCCTCCTTCCCTTCTTTCCTTCAATCCCTCCTTCCCTTCTTTCCTTCCCATTCCTCCTTCCCTTCTTTCCTTCAATCCCTCCTTCCCTTCTTTCCTTCCCATTCCTTCTTCCCTTCTTTCCTTCAATCCCTGCATTCCTCCTTCCCTTCTATCCTTCAATCCCTGCATTCCTCCTTCCCTTCTTTCCTTCAATCCCTGCATTCCTCCTTCAGTTCTATCCTTCAATCCCTTCAAATTCCTCCTTCCCTTCTTTCCTTCCCTTCCCATTCCTCCTTCCCATTCCTCCTTCCATTCCTCCTTCCCATTCCTCCTTCAATCCCTTCCCATTCCTCCTTCCCTATCCTCCTTCCCTTCTATCCTTCAATCCCTTTCCCATTCCTCCTTCCCTTCTATCCTTCAATCCCTTCCCATTTCTCCTTCCCTTCTTTCCTTCCCTTCCCATTCCTCCTTCCCATTCCTCCTTCCCATTCCTCCTTCCCTTCTATCCTTCAATCCCTTCCCATTCCTCCTTCCCTATCCTCCTTCCCTTCTATCCTTCAATCCCTTCCCATTCCTCCTTCCCTTCTATCCTTCAATCCCTTCCAATTTCTCCTTCCCTTCTTTCCTTCCCTTCCCATTCCTCCTTCCCTTCCCATTCCTCCTTCCTCCTTTGCAGGTCTGGAGAGTAGTGAGGGCTTGGCAGTGCAGGTCTGGAGAGTAGTGAAGGCTTGGCAGTGCAGGTCTGGAGGGTGCTGAGGGCTTGGCAGTGCAGGTCTGGAGGGTAGTGAGAGCTTGGCAGTGCAGGTCTGGAGGCTGCTGAGAGCTTGGCAGTGCAGGTCTGGAGAGTAGTGAGGGCTTGGCAGTGCAGGTCTGGAGAGTAGTGAGGGCTTGGCAGTGCAGGTCTGGAGAGTAGTGAGAGCTTGGCAGTGCAGGTCTGGAGAGTAGTGAGGGCTTGGCAGTGCAGGTCTGGAGTTTGCTGAGGGCTTGGCAGTGCAGGTCTGGAGGGTAGTGAGAGCTTGATACAAGGGGAGTGGAGACAGTATTTACTACTGGTCAGTATGTGCTGTACTGCCCCCAGGCCAGAATCACAACCATTGTGTCTGGTTGGCAAAAGAAACAGAAAGATGGATGGTGGGAGAGAGAAAAGAGAGAGACAAAACATGCTTAAAAATAACTTCAATTTTAGAAAATCTTTCTGTATAGTTCCCTTTCTTCTCTCTCTCTCATTCTCTCTCTTGCTCTCTTTTTTTCCTCATCCTTTATTTTTCTGTTCTAGCTCTCCACTCTCTAATCTGTCTTCAGGCCCCGCCCTCCTCCTCTCCCTCCCCTGTATGACTTGACAAGACCTCAGATGTGTCATTCTTGAGTCAGGCATGGAGAAGAGGAGGGAAGACAGGAGAGGAGAGGAGAGGAGAGGAGAGGAGAGGAGAGGAGAGGAGAGGAGAGGAGAGGAGAGGAGAGGAGAGGAGAGGAGAGGAGAGGAGCAGTGACACCGCTTGGGGCCAGAGTGCCAACTGTTCATAGAGGAAGAAACAATATGAAAACTCTGAACAGCCTTCCCTCCTTCCCTTCTTTCCTTCCATCCCTCCTTCCCTCCGTCCCTTCTTTCCTTCCATCCCTCCTTCCTCCTTCCCTCCTTTCCTTCCATCCCTCCTTCCCTTTGTTCCTTCAATCCCTCCTTCCTCCTTCCCTTCTTTCCTTCAATCCCTCCTTCCCTTCTTTCCTTCCATTTCCTCCTTCCCTTCTTTCCTTCAATCCCTCCTTCCCTTCTTCAACCCCTCCTTCCTCCTTCCCTTCTTTCCTTCAATCCCTCCTTCCCTTCTTTCCTTCCCATTCCTCCTTACCTCCTTTTCTTCCATCCCTCCTTCCCTTCTTTCCTTCAATCCCTCCTTCCTCCTTCCCTTCTTTCCATAAATCCCTCCTTCCCTTCTTTCCTTCAATCCCTCCTTCCTCCTTCCCTTCTTTCCTTCAATCCCTCCTTCCCTTCTTCAACCCCTCCTTCCTCCTTCCCTTCTTTCCTTCAATCCCTCCTTCCCTTCTTTCCTTCCCATTCCTCCTTACCTCCTTTTCTTCCATCCCTCCTTCCCTTCTTTCCTTCAATCCCTCCTTCCTCCTTCCCTTCTTTCCTTCAATCCCTGCATCCCTCCTTCCCTTCTTTCCTTCAATCCTCCCTTCCCTTCTTTCCTTCCCATTCCTCCTTCCCTCCTTTCCTTCCATCCCGCCTTCCCTTCTTTCCTTCAATCCCTCCTTCCTCCTTCCCTTCTTTCCTTCAATCCCTCCTTCCCTTCTTTCCTTCAATCCCTCCTTCCTCCTTCCCTTCTTTCCTTCAGTCCCTGCATCCCTCCTTCCCTTCTTTCCTTCAATCCCTCCTTCCATTCTTTCCTTCAATCCCTCCTTCCTCCTTCCCGTTTTTCCATCAATCCCTCCTTCCCTTCTTTCCTTCCCATTCCTCCTTCCCTTCTTTCCTTCAATCCCTGCATCCCTACTTCCCTTCTTTCCTTCAATCCCTCCTTCCCTTCTTTCCTTCAATCCCTCTTTCCTCCTTCCTTTCTTTCCTTCAATCCCTCCTTCCCTTCTTTCCTTCCCATTCCTCCTTCCCTTCTTGCTTTCAATCCCTCCTTCCTCCTTCCCTTCTTTCCTTCAATCCCTCCTTCCCTTCTTTCCTTCCCATTCCTCCTTCCCTTCTTTCCTTCAATTCCTCCTTCCCCATCTTTCCTTCCCATTCCTCCTTCCCTCCTTCCCTTCTTTCCTTCAATCCCTCCTTCCCTTCTTTCCTTCCCATTCCTCCTTCCCTTCTTCCCTTCAATCCCTGCATCCCTCTTTCCCTTCTTTCCTTCAATCCCTCCTTCCTCCTTCCTTTCTTTCCTGCAATCCCTCCTTCCCTTCTTTCCTTCCATTCCTCCTCCCCTTCTTTCCTTCAATCCCTCCTTCCTCCTTCCCTTCTTTCCTTCAATACCTCCTTCCCTTCTTTCCTTCCCATTCCTCCTTCCCTTCTTTCCTTCCATTCCTCCTTCCCTTCTTTCCTTCAATCCCCCCTTCCCTTCTTTCCTTCCCATTCCTCCTTCCCTCCTTTCCTTCCATCCCTCCTTCCCTTCTTTCCTTCAATCCCTCCTTCCTCCTTCCCTTCTTTCCTTCAATCACTCCTTCCCTTTTTTCCTTCCCATTCCTCCTTCCCTTCTTTCCTTCAATCCCTGCATCCCTCCTTCCCTTCTTTCCTTCAATCCCTCCTTCCCTTCTTTCCTTCAATCCCTCCTTTCCTTCTTCCCTTCAATCCCTGCATCCCTCTTTCCCTTCTTTCCTTCAATCCCTCCTTCCTCCTTCCTTTCTTTCCTGCAATCCCTCCTTCCCTTCTTTCCTTCCATTCCTCCTCCCCTTCTTTCCTTCAATCCCTCCTTCCTCCTTCCCTTCTTTCCTTCAATACCTCCTTCCCTTCTTTCCTTCCCATTCCTCCTTCCCTTCTTTCCTTCCATTCCTCCTTCCCTTCTTTCCTTCAATCCCCCATTCCCTTCTTTCCTTCCCATTCCTCCTTCCCTCCTTTCCTTCCATCCCTCCTTCCCTTCTTTCCTTCAATCCCTCCTTCCTCCTTCCCTTCTTTCCTTCAATCACTCCTTCCCTTTTTTCCTTCCCATTCCTCCTTCCCTTCTTTCCTTCAATCCCTGCATCCCTCCTTCCCTTCTTTCCTTCAATCCCTCCTTCCCTTCTTTCCTTCAATCCCTCCTTCCCTTCTTTCCTTCCATTCCTCCTTCCCTTCTTTACTTCAATCCCTCCTTCCCTTCTTTCCTTCCCATTCCTCCTTCCCTTCTTTCCTTCAATCCCTCCTTCCCTTCTTTCCTTCCCATTCCTTCTTCCCTTCTTTCCTTCAATCCCTGCATTCCTCCTTCCCTTCTATCCTTCAATCCCTGCATTCCTCCTTCCCTTCTTTCCTTCAATCCCTGCATTCCTCCTTCAGTTCTATCCTTCAATCCCTTCAAATTCCTCCTTCCCTTCTTTCCTTCCCTTCCCATTCCTCCTTCCCATTCCTCCTTCCCATTCCTCCTTCCCATTCCTCCTTCAATCCCTTCCCATTCCTCCTTCCCTATCCTCCTTCCCTTCTATCCTTCAATCCCTTTCCCATTCCTCCTTCCCTTCTATCCTTCAATCCCTTCCCATTTCTCCTTCCCTTCTTTCCTTCCCTTCCCATTCCTCCTTCCCATTCCTCCTTCCCATTCCTCCTTCCCTTCTATCCTTCAATCCCTTCCCATTCCTCCTTCCCTATCCTCCTTCCCTTCTATCCTTCAATCCCTTCCCATTCCTCCTTCCCTTCTATCCTTCAATCCCTTCCAATTTCTCCTTCCCTTCTTTCCTTCCCTTCCCATTCCTCCTTCCCTTCCCATTCCTCCTTCCCTTCCCATTCCTCCTTCCCTTCACATTCCTCCTTCCCTTCCCATTCCTCCTTCCCTTCCCATTCCTCCTTCCCTTCCCATTCCTCCTTCCCATTCCTCCTTCCCATTCCTCCTTCCCTTCACATTCCTCCTTCCCTTCTTTCCTCCTTCCCTTCCCATTCCTCCTTCCCTTCCATTCCTCCTTCACATTCCTCCTTCCCTTCCCATTCCTCCTTCCCTTCCCATTCCTCCTTCCCTTCCATTCCTCCTTCCCCTTCCATTTCCATTCCTCCTTCCCATTTCTCCTTCCCTTTCCATTCCTCCTTCCCTTTCCATCCCTCCTTCCCATTCCTCCTTCCCTTCTATCCTTCAATCCCTGCATTCCTCCTTCCCTTCTTTCCTTCAATCCCTGAATTCCTCCTTCAGTTCTATCCTTCAATCCCTTCAAATTCCTCTTTCCCTTCTTTCCATCCCTTCCCATTCCTCCTTCCCATTCCTCCTTCCCATTCCTCCTTCCCTTCTATCCTTCAATCCCTTCCCATTCCTCCTTCCCTATCCTCCTTCCCTTCTATCCTTCAATCCCTTCCCATTCCTCCTTCCCTTCCCATTCCTCCTTCCCTTCCCATTCCTCCTTCACATTCCTCCTTCCCTTCCCATTCCTCCTTCCCTTCCCATTCCTCCTTCCCTTCTATTCCTCCTTCCCTTTCCATTCCTCCTTCCATTTCCATCCCTCCTTCCCATTTCTCCTTCCCTTTCCATTCCTCCTTCCCTTTCCATCCCTCCTTCCCATTCCTGCTTCCCTTCTATCCTTCAATCCCTGCATTCCTCCTTCCCTTCTTTCCTTCAATCCCTATATTCCTCCTTCAGTTCTATCCTTCAATCCCTTCAAATTCCTCTTTCCCTTCTTTCCATCCCTTCCCATTCCTCCTTCCCATTCCTCCTTCCCATTCCTCCTTCCCATTCCTCCTTCCCTTCTATCCTTCAATCCCTTCCCATTCCTCCTTCCCATTCCTCCTTCCATTCTTTCCTTCAATCCCTCCTTCCCTTCTTTCCTTCCCATTCCTCCTTACCTCCTTTTCTTCCATCCCTCCTTCCCTTCTTTCCTTCAATCCCTCCTTCCTCCTTCCCTTCTTTCCATCAATCCCTCCTTCCCTTCTTTCCTTCAATCCCTCCTTCCTCCTTCCCTTCTTTCCTTCAATCCCTCCTTCCCTTCTTCAACCCCTCCTTCCTCCTTCCCTTCTTTCCTTCAATCCCTCCTTCCCTTCTTTCCTTCCCATTCCTCCTTACCTCCTTTTCTTCCATCCCTCCTTCCCTTCTTTCCTTCAATCCCTCCTTCCTCCTTCCCTTCTTTCCTTCAATCCCTGCATCCCTCCTTCCCTTCTTTCCTTCAATCCTCCCTTCCCTTCTTTCCTTCCCATTCCTCCTTCCCTCCTTTCCTTCCATCCCGCCTTCCCTTCTTTCCTTCAATCCCTCCTTCCTCCTTCCCTTCTTTCCTTCAATCCCTCCTTCCCTTCTTTCCTTCAATCCCTCCTTCCTCCTTCCCTTCTTTCCTTCAGTCCCTGCATCCCTCCTTCCCTTCTTTCCTTCAATCCCTCCTTCCATTCTTTCCTTCAATCCCTCCTTCCTCCTTCCCTTTTTTCCATCAATCCCTCCTTCCCTTCTTTTCTTCCCATTCCTCCTTCCCTTCTTTCCTTCAATCCCTGCATCCCTCCTTCCCTTCTTTCCTTCAATCCCTCCTTCCCTTCTTTCCTTCAATCCCTCTTTCCTCCTTCCTTTCTTTCCTTCAATCCCTCCTTCCCTTCTTTCCTTCCCATTCCTCCTTCCCTTCTTGCTTTCAATCCCTCCTTCCTCCTTCCCTTCTTTCCTTCAATCCCTCCTTCCCTTCTTTCCTTCCCATTCCTCCTTCCCTTCTTTCCTTCCATTCCTCCTTCCCTTCTTTCCTTCAATCCCCCCTTCCCTTCTTTCCTTCCCATTCCTCCTTCCCTCCTTTCCTTCCATCCCTCCTTCCCTTCTTTCCTTCAATCACTCCTTCTTCCTTCCCTTCTTTCCTTCAATTCCTCCTTCCCCATCTTTCCTTCCCATTCCTCCTTCCCTCCTTCCCTTCTTTCCTTCAATCCCTCCTTCCCTTCTTTCCTTCCCATTCCTCCTTCCCTTCTTCCCTTCAATCCCTGCATCCCTCTTTCCCTTCTTTCCTTCAATCCCTCCTTCCTCCTTCCTTTCTTTCCTGCAATCCCTCCTTCCCTTCTTTCCTTCCATTCCTCCTCCCCTTCTTTCCTTCAATCCCTCCTTCCTCCTTCCCTTCTTTCCTTCAATACCTCCTTCCCTTCTTTCCTTCCCATTCCTCCTTCCCTTCTTTCCTTCCATTCCTCCTTCCCTTCTTTCCTTCAATCCCCCCTTCCCTTCTTTCCTTCCCATTCCTCCTTCCCTCCTTTCCTTCCATCCCTCCTTCCCTTCTTTCCTTCAATCCCTCCTTCCTCCTTCCCTTCTTTCCTTCAATCACTCCTTCCCTTTTTTCCTTCCCATTCCTCCTTCCCTTCTTTCCTTCAATCCCTGCATCCCTCCTTCCCTTCTTTCCTTCAATCCCTCCTTCCCTTCTTTCCTTCAATCCCTCCTTCCCTTCTTTCCTTCCATTCCTCCTTCCCTTCTTTCCTTCAATCCCTCCTTCCCTTCTTTCCTTCCCATTCCTCCTTCCCTTCTTTCCTTCAATCCCTCCTTCCCTTCTTTCCTTCCCATTCCTTCTTCCCTTCTTTCCTTCAATCCCTGCATTCCTCCTTCCCTTCTATCCTTCAATCCCTGCATTCCTCCTTCCCTTCTTTCCTTCAATCCCTGCATTCCTCCTTCAGTTCTATCCTTCAATCCCTTCAAATTCCTCCTTCCCTTCTTTCCTTCCCTTCCCATTCCTCCTTCCCATTCCTAATTCCCATTCCTCCTTCCCATTCCTCCTTCAATCCCTTCCCATTCCTCCTTCCCTATCCTCCTTCCCTTCTATCCTTCAATCCCTTTCCCATTCCTCCTTCCCTTCTATCCTTCAATCCCTTCCCATTTCTCCTTCCCTTCTTTCCTTCCCTTCCCATTCCTCCTTCCCATTCCTCCTTCCCATTCCTCCTTCCCTTCTATCCTTCAATCCCTTCCCATTCCTCCTTCCCTATCCTCCTTCCCTTCTATCCTTCAATCCCTTCCCATTCCTCCTTCCCTTCTTTCCTTCAATCCCTGCATTCCTCCTTCCCTTCTATCCTTCAATCCCTGCATTCCTCCTTCCCTTCTTTCCTTCAATCCCTGCATTCCTCCTTCAGTTCTATCCTTCAATCCCTTCAAATTCCTCCTTCCCTTCTTTCCTTCCCTTCCCATTCCTCCTTCCCATTCCTAATTCCCATTCCTACTTCCCATTCCTCCTTCAATCCCTTCCCATTCCTCCTTCCCTATCCTCCTTCCCTTCTATCCTTCAATCCCTTTCCCATTCCTCCTTCCCTTCTATCCTTCCATCCCTTCCCATTTCTCCTTCCCTTCTTTCCTTCCCTTCCCATTCCTCCTTCCCATTCCTCCTTCCCATTCCTCCTTCCCATTCCTCCTTCCCTTCTATCCTTCAATCCCTTCCCATTCCTCCTTCCCTATCCTCCTTCCCTTCTATCCTTCAATCCCTTCCCATTCCTCCTTCCCTTCTATCCTTCAATCCCTTCCCATTTCTCCTTCCCTTCTTTCCTTCCCTTCCCATTCCTCCTTCCCTTCCCATTCCTCCTTCCCTTCCCATTCCTCCTTCCCTTCACATTCCTCCTTCCCTTCCCATTCCTCCTTCCCTTCCCATTCCTCCTTCCCTTCCCATTCCTCCTTCCCATTCCTCCTTCCCATTCCGCCTTCCCATTCCTCCTTCCCTTCACATTCCTCCTTCCCTTCTTTCCTCCTTCCCTTCCCATTCCTCCTTCCCTTCCCATTCCTCCTTCACATTCCTCCTTCCCTTCCCATTCCTCTTTCCCTTCCCATTCCTCCTTCCCTTCCATTCCTCCTTCCCTTTCCATCCCTCCTTCCCATTTCTCCTTCCCTTTCCATTCCTCCTTCCCTTTCCATCCCTCCTTCCCATTCCTCCTTCCCTTCTATCCTTCAATCCCTGCATTCCTCCTTCCCTTCTTTCCTTCAATCCCTGCATTCCTCCTTCAGTTCTATCCTTCAATCCCTTCAAATTCCTCTTTCCCTTCTTTCCATCCCTTCCCATTCCTCCTTCCCATTCCTCCTTCCCATTCCTCCTTCCCTTCTATCCTTCAATCCCTTCCCATTCCTCCTTCCCTATCCTCCTTCCCTTCTATCCTTCAATCCCTTCCCATTCCTCCTTCCCATTCCTCCTTCCATTCTATCCTTCAATCCCTTCCCATTCCTCCTTCCCTTCTTTCCTTCCCTTCCCATTCCTCCTTCCCTTCCCATTCCGCCTTCCCATTCCTCCTTCCCTTCTTCCCTTCCCATTCCTCCTTCCCTTCCCATTCCTCCTTCCCTTCCCATTCCTCCTTCCGATTCCTCCTTCCCTTCCCATTCCTCCTTCCCTTCCCTCCTTCCCTTCCATCCCTCCTTCCCATTCCTCCTTCCCTTCCATTCCTCCTTCCCTTCCCATTCCTCCTTACCTTCCATTCCTCCTTCCCTTTCTATTCCTCCTTTCCATTCCTCCTTCCCTTTCCATTCCTCCTTCCCTTTCCATCCCTCCTTCCCATTCCTCCTTCCCTTTCCATCCCTCCTTCCCTTCCATCCGTCCTTCCCTTTCCATTCCTCCTTCCCTTTCCATTCCTCCTTCCCATTCCTCCTTCCCTTTCCATCCCTCCTTCTTTTCCATTCCTCCTTCCCTTTCCATTCCTCCTTCCCTTTCCATCCCTCCTTCCCTTTCCATTCCTCCTTCCCTTTCCATCCCTCCTTCCCATTCCTCCTTCCCTTTCATTCCTCCTTCCCTTTCCATCCCTCCTTCTTTTCCATTCCTCCTTCCCTTTCCATTCCTCCTTCCCTTTCCATCCCTCCTTCCCTTTCCATTCCTCCTTCCCTTTCCATTCCTCCTTCCCTTTCCATCCCTCCTTTCCATTCCTCCTCACCTTTCCATCCCTCCTTCCCTTCCATTCCTCCTTCCCTTTCCATTCCCGCTTCCCTTTCCATTCCTCCTTCCCTTTCCATCCCTCCTTCCCATTCCTCCTTCCCTTTCGATCCCTCCTTCCCATTCCTACTTCCCTTTCCATCCCTCCTTCCCTTTCCATCCCTCCTTCCCTTTCCATCCCTCCTTCCCTTCCATTCCTCCTTCCCTTCCTTCGCTCCTTATCCCTCCTTCCCTTTATTCCATCATCCCTCCTTCCCTTTATTCCCTCATCCCTCCTTCCCTTCGCTCCCTCCATCCCTCCTTTCCTTCACTCCCTCATCACTCCCTCCTTCGCTTCCGTCCATTCCTTTGCTCCCTCCCTCAAAGTAGTGCACTATATAGGGAATAGAGTGCCATAGGGCTCTGGTCTAAAGTAGTGCACTATGTAGGGAATAGGGTGCAATAGGGCTCTGGTCTAAAGTAGTGCACTATGTAGGGAATAGGGTGCCATAGGGCTCTGGTCTAAAGTAGTGCACTATATAAGGAATAGGGTTCCATTGGACTGGTCTAAAGTAGTGCACTATATATAGGGAATAGGGTGCCATATGGCTCTGGTCTAAAGTAGTGCACTATATAGGGAATAATGTGCCATAGGGCTCTGGTCTAAAGTAGTGCACTATATAGGGAATAATGTGCCATAGGGCTCTGGTCTAAAGTAGTGCACAAAATAGGGAATAGGGTGCCATAGGGCTCTGGTCTAAAGTAGTGCAGTATATAGGGAATAATGTGCCATAGGGCTCTGGTCTAAAGTAGTGCACTATATAAGGAATAGGGTTCCATTGGACTGGTCTAAAGTAGTGCACTATATATAGGGAATAGGGTGCCATATGGCTCTGGTCTAAAGTAGTGCACTATATAGGGAATAATGTGCCATAGGGCTCTGGTCTAAAGTAGTGCACTATATAGGGAATAATGTGCCATAGGGCTCTGGTCTAAAGTAGTGCACAAAATAGGGAATAGGGTGCCATAGGGCTCTGGTCTAAAGTAGTGCACTATATAGGGAATAGGGTTCCATTTTGGGATGTAAACTTTGTTCCTGTTCCTTTACAGTCTCAACATCAACAGTGAAAATGCACCTCTGGGATGCAGAGTTGTTCAAAGAAAAAGCCATATCTCAGACTGGCCAGTAAAAAGAACATATTAAGTTGGGCAAAACAAAACAACACTGGACAGAGGAACTCTGCCTAGACGGACAGCATCCCGGAGTCTCCTCTTCACTGTTGACGTTGAGACTGGACAGAGGAACTCTGCCTAGACGGACAGCATCCCGGAGTCGCCTCTTCACTGTTGACGTTGAGACTGGACAGAGGAACTCTGCCTAGACGGACAGCATCCCGGATTCGCCTCTTCACTGTTGATGTTGAGACTGGACAGAGGAACTCTGCCTAGACGGACAGCATTCCGGAGTCGCCTCTTCACTGTTGACGTTGAGACTGGACAGAGGAACTCTGCCTAGACGGACAGCATTCCGGAGTCGCCTCTTCACTGTTGACGTTGAGACTGGACAGAGGAACTCTGCCTAGACGGACAGCATCCCGGAGTCGCCTCTTCACTGTTGACGTTGAGACTGGTGTTTTGCGGGAACAATTTAATGAAGCTGCCAGTTGAGGACTTTTGAGGCGTCTAGTTCTCAAACTCGACACTCTAATGTACTTGCCCTCTTGCTCAGTTGCGCAACGGGGCCTCCCACTCCTCTTCCTATTCTGGTTAGCGCCAGTTTGCGCTGTTCTGTGAAGCGAGTAGTACACAGCGTTGTACGAGATCTTCAGTTTCTTGGCAATTTCTCACATGGAATAGCCTTCATTTCTCAGAACAAGAATAGACTGACGAGTTTCAGAAGAAAGGTATTTGTTCCTGGCCATTTTTGGCCTGTAATCAAACCCACAAACTCTGATGCTCCAGATACTCAACTAGTCTAAAGAAGGCCAGTTTTATTGCTTCTTTAATCACATCAACAGTTTTCAGCTGTGCGAACTTAATTGCAAAATGGTTTTCTAAGGATCAACTAGCCTTTTAAAATGATAAACTTGGATTAGATAACACAACGTGCCATTGGAACAGAGGAGTGATGGTTGCTGATAATGGGCCTCTGTACACCTATGTAGATATTCCATTTAAAAAATCTGCCGTTTCCTGCTACAATAGTCCTTTACAACATTAACAATGTCTACACTTTATTTGTGATCAATTTTAAGCTATTTCAATGTTCAAGAAATGTGTTTTTCTTTCAGAAACAAGGACATTTCTAAGTCACCCCAAACTGTTGAATGGTAGCGTATATACAGCATATATATTTCCTGAGCTTTCTTATATCGCCTAGATATAGGACAAGACACTTCAAAAACGTTTTTTTTATTTTTTCATTTTTGGACTTTTCTTGTCATGTATGAATGTGTTATTCAATGCGTCTCTGTAGGCTATAGTAGTGAAGGCAAAATCCAATATTTTATCAAATAATTTTATACATATCTTTTTGTTATCTAAAGGGGTCATTCTGAATCGGATAACTAAAAGATCCATATTACGACCATGCTAAAACAGTTCCATACGTACGGAGCTCATTACGTTGATAAATGAGGTTGTTGGGTGTCCTCCTGGCAGTGATTTATGTCACGGGTGACCCGAGTCACCGCCACGCATGAAGGTATGTAGAGAGGGATGGATGGAGGAGAGAGGGATGGAGAGAGGAGAGAGGGATGGATAGAGGAGAGAGGGATGGAGAGAGGAGAGAGGGATGGAGAGAAGGATGGACAGAGGAGAGAGGGATGGACAGAGGAGAGAGGGGCATGAAGACCGGTATGGAGAGAGGGATGGACAGAGGAGGGGCGGGGGCATGAAGACCGGTATGGAGAGAGGGATGGATAGAGGAGAGAGGGATGGATAGAGGAGAGAGGGATGGACAGAGGAGAGAGGGATGGACAGAGGAGAGAGGGATGGACAGAGGAGAGAGAGGCATGAAGGCCGGTATGGAGAGAGGGATGGACAGAGGAGAGAGGGGCATGAAGACCGGTATGGAGAGAGGGATGGAGAGAGGAGAGACGGATGGACAGAGGAGAGAGGGGCATGAAGGCCGGTATGGAGAAAAGGATGGACAGAGGAGAGAGGGGCATGAAGGCCGGTATGGAGAGAGGGATGGACAGAGGAGAGAGGGGCATGAAGGCCGGTATGTAGAGAGGGATGGAGAGAGGAGAGACGGATGGACAGAGGAGAGAGGGATGGACAGAGGAGAGAGGGATGGAGAGAGGGATGGACAGAGGAGAGAGGGATGGACAGAGGAGAGAGGGGCATGAAGACCGGTATGGAGAGAGGGATGGACAGAGGAGGGGCGGGGGCATGAAGACCGGTATGGAGAGAGGGATGGATAGAGGAGAGAGGGATGGATAGAGGAGAGAGGGATGGACAGAGGAGAGAGGGATGGACAGAGGAGAGAGGGGCATGAAGGCCGGTATGGAGAGAGGGATGGACAGAGGAGAGAGGGGCATGAAGACCGGTATGGAGAGAGGGATGGACAGAGGAGAGAGGGGCATGAAGACCGGTATGGAGAGAGGGATGGACAGAGGAGAGAGGGATGGATAGAGGAGAGAGGGGCATGAAGACCGGTATGTAGAGAGGGATGGACAGAGGAGAGAAGGATGGACAGAGGAGAGAGGGATGGATAGAGGAGAGAGGGATGGACAGAGGAGAGAGGAGAGAGGGATGGACAGAGGAGAGAGGGAAGGACAGAGGGGAGAGGGGCATGAAGACCGGTATGGAGAGAGGGATGGACAGAGGAGAGAGGGATGGATAGAGGAGAGAGGGGCATGAAGACCGGTATGTAGAGAGGGATGGACAGAGGAGAGAAGGATGGACAGAGGAGAGAGGGATGGATAGAGGAGAGAGGGATGGACAGAGGAGAGAGGGATGGACAGAGGAGAGAGGGAAGGACAGAGGGGAGAGGGGCATGAAGACCGGTATGGAGAGAGGGATGGACAGAGGAGAGAGGGATGGATAGAGGAGAGAGGGGCATGAAGACCGATATGTAGAGAGGGATGGACAGAGGAGAGAAGGATGGACAGAGGAGAGAGGGATGGATAGAGGAGAGAGGGATGGACAGAGGGGAGAGGGGCATGAAGACCGGTATGGAGAGAGGGATGGACAGAGGAGGGGCGGGGGCATGAAGACCGGTATGGAGAGAGGGATGGATAGAGGAGAGAGGGATGGACAGAGGAGAGAGGGATGGACAGAGGAGAGAGGGGCACGAAGGCCAGTATGGAGAGAGGGATGGACAGAGGAGAGAGGGGCATGAAGACCGGAATGGAGAGAGGGATGGACAGAGGAGAGAGGGATGGACAGAGGAGAGAGGGATGGACAGAGGAGAGAGGGATGGACAGAGGAGAGAGGGAAGGACAGAGGGGAGAGGGATGGACAGAGGAGAGAGGGATGGATAGAGGAGAGAGGGATGGACAGAGGAGAGAGGGGCAGGGGCATGAAGACCGTTATGGAGAGAGGGATGGACAGAGGAGAGAGGGGCGGGGCATGAAGACCGGTATGGAGAGAGGGATGGACAGAGGGGAGGGGGAAATAAAAGAGAAAGAAAAGGTCTCTCTCTCTCTCTCTCTCTCTCTCTCTCTCTCTCTCTCTCTCTCTCTCTCTCTCTCTCTCTCTCTCTGACCTCTACTAGTGTATTCATGCATATTGGATGGGCAAACGATTCCCACCTCACATCCAATTCCAATCCTACACTGAACAATTCTGTAAAAACAAATTGATTCAGTTACAAAGTTAATACAGTCAACGAGCCCATCAACCCCTGTTTATAAACTACTGTCTGTCGTTGGTTTTTTAGAGTGATGTTATTATGTATGATGAATTACAAGGGGTTGAATTCTTAAATCCACCTAAGTTGCTGTCTCAGAGGCCAGCAGTACTTTATTCTCTACTCTACTGTACACCTCCACACCATATAATCCCATTTCATTCAACAGCGGACTTCAAACATAAAGATATAAAACTGTATTTTTTTGTGAAGAATCAACAACAAGTGGGACACAATCATGAAGTGGAACGACATTTATTGGATATTTCAAACTTTTTTAACCAATCAAAAACTGAAAAATTGGGCGTGCAAAATTATTCAGCCCCTTTACTTTCAGTGCAGCAAACTCTCTCCAGAAGTTCAGTGAGGATCTCTGAATGATCCAATGTTGACCTAAATGACTAATGATGATAAATACAATCCACCTGTGTGTAATCAAGTCTCCGTATAAATGCACCTGCACTGTGATAGTCTCAGAGGTCCGTTAAAAGCGCAGAGAGCATCATGAAGAACAAGGAACACACCAGGCAGGTCCGAGATACTGTTGTGAAGAAGTTTAAAGCCGGATTTGGATACAAAAAGATTTCCCAAGCTTTAAACATCCCAAGGAGCACTGTGCAAGCGATAATATTGAAATGGAAGGAGTATCAGACCACTGAAAATCTACCAAGACCTGGCCGTCCCTCTAAACTTTCAGCTCATACAAGGAGAAGACTGATCAGAGATGCAGCCAAGCGGCCCATGATCACTCTGGATGAACTGCAGAGATCTACAGCTGAGGTGGGAGACTCTGTCCATAGGACAACAATCAGTCGTATATTGCACAAATCTGGCCTTTATGGAAGAGTGGCAAGAAGAAAGCCATTTCTTAAAGATATCCATAAAAAGTGTTGTTTAAAGTTTGCCACAAGCCACCTGGGAGACACACCAAACATGTGGAAGAAGGTGCTCTGGTCAGATGAAACCAAAATTGAACTTTTTGGCAACAATGCAAAACGTTATGTTTGGCGTAAAAGCAACACAGCTGAACACACCATCCCCACTGTCAAACATGGTGGTGGCAGCATCATGGTTTGGGCCTGCTTTTCTTCAGCAGGGACAGGGAAGATGGTTAAAATTGATGGGAAGATGGATGGAGCCAAATACAGGACCATTCTGGAAGAAAACCTGATGGAGTCTGCAAAAGACCTGAGACTGGGACGGAGATTTGTCTTCCAACAAGACAATGATCCAAAACATAAAGCAAAATCTACAATGGAATGGTTCAAAAATAAACATATCCAGGTGTTAAAATCGCCAAGTCAAAGTCCAGACCTGAATCCAATCGAGAATCTGTGGAAAGAACTGAAAACTGCTGTTCACAAATGCTCTCCATCCAACCTCACTGAGCTCGAGCTGTTTTGCAAGGAGGAATGGGAAAAAAATTCAGTCTCTCGATGTGCAAAACTGATAGAGACATACCCCAAGCGACTTACAGCTGTAATCGCAGCAAAAGGTGGCGCTACAAAGTATTAACTTAAGGGGGCTGAATAATTTTGCACACCCAATTTTTCAGTTTTTGTTTTGTTAAAAAAGTTTGAAATATCCAATAAATGTCGTTCCACTTCATGATTGTGTCCCACTTGTTGTTGATTCTTCACAAAAAAATACAGTTTTATATCTTTATGTTTGAAGCCTGAAATGTGGCAAAAGGTCGCAAAGTTCAAGGGGGCCGAATACTTTCGCAAGGCACTGTATGTGTAGGATTATGACCTTCTCAAACAGCCTACTCAAATCATATCAAATTTTATATGTCACATGAAGCCAAATCAACAGGTGTAATAGACCTTACAGTGAAATTGTCATGTACTGTCATGTTGTGTCTTGTCTCTGTCCTTTCCCTTCACCCTGTCTCCCTCTGCTGGTCGTTGTTAGGTTACCTTTTCTCCCCCGCTTTCCCCCAGCTGTTCCTTGTCTCCTCTGACTACCCATTCACCCCGTTTCCCACCTGTTCCCTTTTTCCCTCTGATTAGGTCCCTATATCTCTCTCTGTTTCTGTTCCTGTCCTTGTCGGATTCTTGTTTGTTGTGTTTCTTGCCTGAGCCAGACTATCGTCATGTTTGCTGTAACCTTGTCCTGTCCTGTCGGAATCTGCCGGTCTATCTGAGCCTACCTATGTTTGGTTATTAAAGAAGCTCTGTTTAAGTTAGTTCGCTTTTGGGTCCTCATTCACTCTCCATAACAGAAGAATCCGACCAAGAATGGACCCAGCGACTTCGGATCCTCTCCACTCAGCCGTCGGGATCCAGGGAGCGATGCTAGGCAGACACGAGCAGGAAGTGTCTGCTGCTCGACATGCCGTTGAGACCCTGGCCACCCAAGTCTCCAACCTCACAGAACAGGTTCACCATCTCCGCCTCGATCCACCGGCCACTTCCAGGGCTTTCGAATCTCCGGAGCCCAGAATCAATAACCCGCCGTGTTACTCTGGGGAGCCCACTGAATGCCGCTCGTTCCTCACCCAGTGTGATATTGTGTTTTCTCTCCAGCCCAACACTTACTCCAGGAGCACTGCTCGTGTCGCCTACGTCATATCTCTCCTTATTGGACGGGCTCGTGAGTGGGGCACGGCAATCTGGGAGGCAAGGGCTGAGTGTACTAACCAGTATCAGGACTTTAAGGAGGAGATGATACGGGTTTTTGATCGATCTGTTTTTGGGGAGGAGGCTTCCAGGGCCCTGTCTTCCCTATGTCAAGGCAATCGATCCATAACAGACTACTCTATTGAGTTTCGCACTCTTGCTGTCTCCAGTGGCTGGAACGAGCCGGCCTTGCTCGCTCGTCTTCTGGAGGGTTTCCGCGCAGAGGTAAAGGATGAGATTCTCTCCCGGGAGGTTCCTTCCAGCGTGGATTCCTTGATTGAACTCGCTATTCGCATTGAGCGACGGGTTGATCTTCGTCACCGAGCTCGTGGAAAGGAGCTCGCGCTCTCCGTCGCCTCCCTCTCCGCATCACTACCATCTTCCTCTGCCGGCTCGGGTGCTGAGCCCATGCAGCTGGGAGGTATCCGCATCTCGACTAAGGAGAGGGAACGGAGAATCACCAACCGCCTCTGTCTCTATTGCGGTTCCGCTGGTCATTTTGTCACTTCATGTCCAGTAAAAGGCCAGAGCTCGTCAGTAAGCGGAGGGCTACTGGTGAGCGCTACTACTCCTGTCTCTCCTTCAAGATCCTGCACTACCTTGTCGGTCCATCTACGCTGGACCGGTTCGTCAGCTTCCTGCAGTGCCTTAATAGACTCTGGGGCGGAGGGCTGTTTTATGGACGAGACCTGGGCTCGGGAACATGACATTCCTCTCAGACAGTTAAAGGAGCCCACGGCCTTGTTCGCCCTGGATGGTAGTCCTCTCCCCAGGATTCAGCGTGAGACGCTACCTTTAACCCTCACTGTTTCTGGTAATCATAGTGAAACCATTTCTTTTTTAATTTTTCGTTCACCTTTTACACCTGTTGTTTTGGGCCATCCCTGGCTAGTTTGTCATAATCCTTCCATTAATTGGTCTAGTAATTCTATCCTCTCCTGGAACGTCTCTTGTCATGTGAAATGTTTAATGTCTGCTATCCCTCCTGTTTCCTCTGTCTCTTCTTCACAGGAGGAGCCTGGTGATTTGACAGGGGTGCCGGAGGAATATCACGATCTGCGCACGGTGTTCAGTCGCTCCAGGGCCACCTCTCTTCCTCCACACCGGTCGTATGATTGTAGTATTGATCTCCTTCCGGGAACCACCCCCCCCCGGGGTAGACTATACTCTCTGTCGGCTCCCGAACGTAAGGCTCTCGAAGATTATTTGTCTGTAGCTCTTGACGCCGGTACCATAGTCCCCTCCTCCTCTCCCGCCGGAGCGGGTTTTTTTTTTGTCAAGAAGAAGGACGGGTCTCTGCGCCCCTGCATAGATTATCGAGGGCTGAATGACATAACAGTGAAGAATCGTTATCCGCTTCCTCTTATGTCTTCAGCCTTCGAGATCCTGCAGGGAGCCAGGTTTTTCACTAAGTTGGACCTTCGTAACGCTTACCATCTCGTGCGCATCAGGGAGGGGGACGAGTGGAAGACGGCGTTTAACACTCCGTTAGGGCACTTTGAATACCGGGTTCTTCCTTTCGGCCTCGCTAACGCTCCAGCTGTCTTTCAGGCATTAGTCAATGATGTCCTGAGAGACATGCTGAACATCTTTGTTTTCGTTTACCTTGACGATATCCTGATTTTTTCACCGTCACTCCAGATTCATGTTCAGCACGTTCGACGTGTCCTCCAGCGCCTTTTAGAGAATTGTCTTTTTGTGAAGGCTGAGAAGTGCACTTTTCATGCCTCCTCCGTCACATTTCTCGGTTCTGTTATTTCCGCTGAAGGCATTAAGATGGATCCCGCTAAGGTCCAAGCTGTCATTGATTGGCCCGTCCCTAAGTCACGCGTCGAGCTGCAGCGCTTTCTCGGCTTCGCGAACTTCTATCGTCGTTTCATCCGTAATTTCGGTCAGGTGGCAGCTCCTCTCACAGCCCTTACTTCTGTCAAGACGTGCTTTAAGTGGTCCGTTTCCGCCCAGGGAGCTTTTGATCTCCTCAAGAATCGTTTTACATCCGCTCCTATCCTTGTTACACCTGACGTCTCTAGACAGTTCGTTGTCGAGGTTGACGCGTCAGAGGTGGGCGTGGGAGCCATCCTTTCTCAGCGCTCCCTCTCTGACGACAAGGTCCACCCATGCGCGTATTTTTCTCATCGCCTGTCGCCGTCGGAACGTAACTATGATGTGGGTAACCGCGAACTGCTCGCCATCCGGTTAGCCCTAGGCGAATGGCGACAGTGGTTGGAGGGGGCGACCGTTCCTTTTGTCGTTTGGACTGACCATAGGAACCTTGAGTACATCCGTTCTGCCAAACGACTTAATGCGCGTCAGGCGCGTTGGGCGCTGTTTTTCGCTCGTTTCGAGTTCGTGATTTCTTATCGTCCGGGCTCTAAGAACACCAAGCCTGATGCTTTGTCTCGTCTCTTCAGTTCTTCAGTAGCCTCCACTGACCCCGAGGGGATTCTCCCTGAGGGGCGTGTTGTCGGGTTGACTGTCTGGGGAATTGAGAGGCAGGTAAAACAAGCGCTCACTCACACTCCGTCGCCGCGCGCTTGTCCTAGGAACCTTCTTTTCGTTCCCGTTCCTACTCGTCTGGCCGTTCTTCAGTGGGCTCACTCTGCCAAGTTAGCCGGCCACCCTGGCGTTCGGGGTACGCTTGCTTCCATTCGCCAGCGTTTTTGGTGGCCCACCCGGGAGCATGACACGCGTCGTTTCGTGGCTGCTTGTTCGGTCTGCGCGCAGACTAAGTCCGGTAACTCTCCTCCTGCCGGCCGTCTCAGGCCGCTTCCTATTCCCTCTCGACCGTGGTCTCACATCGCCTTAGATTTTGTCACCGGACTGCCTTCGTCAGCGGGGAAGACTGTTATTCTTACGGTTGTCGATAGGTTCTCTAAGGCGGCTCATTTCATTCCCCTTGCTAAGCTTCCTTCTGCTAAAGAGACGGCACAAATCATCATCGAGAATGTTTTCAGAATTCATGGCCTTCCGTCAGACGTCGTTTCGGACAGAGGTCCGCAATTCACGTCTCAATTTTGGAGGGAGTTTTGCCGTTTGATTGGGGCTTCCGTCAGTCTCTCTTCCGGCTTTCACCCCCAGTCTAACGGTCAAGCAGAACGGGCCAATCAGACTATTGGTCGCATCTTACGCAGTCTTTCTTTTCGTAACCCTGCGTCTTGGTCAGAACAGCTCCCCTGGGCAGAATACGCCCACAACTCGCTTCCTTCGTCTGCGACCGGGCTATCTCCTTTTCAGAGTAGCCTCGGGTACCAGCCTCCGCTGTTCTCATCTCAGTTCGCCGAGTCCAGCGTCCCCTCCGCTCAGGCTTTTGTCCAACGTTGCGAGCGCACCTGGAAGAGGGTCAGGTCTGCACTTTGCCGTTATAGGACGCAGACTGTGAGGGCTGCTAATAAGCGTAGAACTAAGAGTCCTAGATATTGTCGCGGTCAGAGAGTTTGGCTCTCCACTCAGAACCTTCCCCTTAAGACGGCTTCTCGCAAGTTGACCCCGCGGTTCATTGGTCCGTTCCGTATTTCTCGGGTCATTAATCCTGTCGCAGTTCGACTTCTTCTTCCGCGATACCTTCGTCGCGTCCACCCGGTCTTCCATGTCTCCTGCATCAAGCCCGTCCTTCGCGCCCCCGCTCGTCTTCCCCCCCCCCCCCCCATCCTTGTCGAGGGCGCACCCATCTACAGGGTCCGTAGAATTTTGGACATGCGTCCTCGGGGCCGTGGTCACCAGTACCTCGTAGATTGGGAGGGGTACGGTCCTGAGGAGAGGAGTTGGGTTCCCTCTCGGGACGTGCTGGACCGTGCGCTGATCGAGGATTTCCTCCGTTGCCGCCAGGTTTCCTCCTCGAGTGCGCCAGGAGGCGCTCGGTGAGTGGGGGGGTACTGTCATGTACTGTCATGTTGTGTCTTGTCTCTGTCCTTTCCCTTCACCCTGTCTCCCTCTGCTGGTCGTTGTTAGGTTACCTTTTCTCCCCCGCTTTCCCCCAGCTGTTCCTTGTCTCCTCTGACTACCCATTCACCCCGTTTCCCACCTGTTCCCTTTTTCCCTCTGATTAGGTCCCTATATCTCTCTCTGTTTCTGTTCCTGTCCTTGTCGGATTCTTGTTTGTTGTGTTTCTTGCCTGAGCCAGACTATCGTCATGTTTGCTGTAACCTTGTCCTGTCCTGTCGGAATCTGCCGGTCTATCTGAGCCTACCTATGTTTGGTTATTAAAGAAGCTCTGTTTAAGTTAGTTCGCTTTTGGGTCCTCATTCACTCTCCATAACAGAAATACTGAATACAACAGGTGTAATAGACCTTACAGTGACATGCTTACTGACAAGTCCATAAATCCTCTTACAGCTACCCCCCTACTTTTTTCAATTTCAGCCTGAAGACATACCCAAATCTAACTGCCTATAGCTCAGGCCCAGGACCAAGGATATCCATATTCTTGGTTTCATTTGAAAGAAAACACTCTGAAGTTTGTGTAAATGTGAACTGAATGTAGGAGAATGTAACACAATAGATCTGGTTTAGATAATACAATGAAAAAAACACAAGTTTTTTCATTTTTATTGTTGTATCATCATCTTTAAAATTAACAAGATAAAATAAACATTCAGATAGGATGAAAGGGACAATTTCAGTGAAAAACATAAGAGGGCAACACAGTGCTTGTGCAAAGTTTCAGAATGTAACTTCCAAAAATGAGTGTGCTACATGACATTTATCATGACGTCACCCAGGTGTCCCACACAAGTATCCCAAATGTACCCAAGTGGCCAAATTGGTGAAGTTATACATTTTGAATGGAATAACTATATACAAAATACCAAAATTGTATTCTAACACCCCCCCCCCCCCCAAAAAAAAAAAATGGAGGAAAAAAATGATTTTTTTTTTTACATTTACAAAATAACACTTTCAATGTTGTGTAGAAGACCCTCAGTCCTCTACACAATATTGTGCTGCTGATGCCAGGTGCCATAGCAGTCTCTTTCTGCTGTAAAGCAGAGGGTCACCAAGCATGTGGTGCATGTGATGGGGGACTTCATTTAGCAAAGAACACAGCGACGCCTCCATGCTGTGCCCTTTTGGCAGATGCCCCCTTTTGGGCAGATGAACACCACTTGTGGCAGGAGCTGGATGAACCAGCTTCAGTGGGGGATGGAAACCTTGGCCCTGGGGGCTGCAATTCGGAGTCAGTGTCACTGTGAAAGAAAATGTTCAGTTAGAATAGTTTCACATACAGTATGAGCCCTGTATCAACAGCTATAATAAACAGAGTACATGGAATATAAGGTTGAATATTTTATTATAGACCTGCTAGATCTACTGTATCATTTATATTATGACAGACCAGCTATGACTATTTATGAAGCGATCACCGTATGTTGACGAATTTAATCCCGCTAACGGGTTCAGTGCACAGAGAGGTTAAGGGCTATTCCTTTTAACCAGAGTGAAATGTTGGGTATATGGAGAAATGTTAATTGGTGTCAGGCGATGATTTGTACTAATTGGGGTGAGAATGTTGAGTATGAACATGTGAGAGTACCTATTGTTCTGCAGTACCTTCCTTCATTTGAGATTACCAATGATCAGCCACCACCTTACCTAGTTATTACACTTACCCCTGTTAGGTGGTTATGTTTTAATAGGTCACTCACTCTTTAATAGGTCACTCACTCTGTAATAGGTCACTCACTCTTTAATAGGTCACTCACTCTTTAATAGGTCACTCACTCTTTAATAGGTCACTGTCACTCACTCTTTAATAGGTCACTGTCACTCACTCTTTAATAGGTCACTCACTCTTTAATAGGTCAATCACTCTTTAATAGGTCACTCACTCTTTAATAGGTCACTCACTCTTTAATAGGTCACTCACTCTGTAATCGGTCACTCACTCTTTAATAGGTCAATCACTCTTTAATAGGTCACTCACTCTTTAATAGGTCAATCACTCTTTAATTGGTCACTCACTCTTTAATAGGTCACTCACTCTTTAATAGGTCACTTACTCTTTAATTGGTCACTCACTCTTTAATAGGTCACTCACTCTTTAATAGGTCACTCACTCTTTAATAGGTCACTGTCACTCACTCTTTAATAGGTCACTGTCACTCACTCTTTAATAGGTCACTCACTCTTTAATTGGTCACTCACTCTTTAATAGGTCACTCACTCTTTAATAGGTCACTTACTCTTTAATTGGTCACTCACTCTTTAATAGGTCACTCACTCTTTAATAGGTCACTGTCACTCACTCTTTAATAGGTCACTGTCACTCACTCTTTAATAGGTCACTCACTCTTTAATAGGTCACTTACTCTTTAATAGGTCACTCACTCTTTAATAGGTCACTCACTCTTTAATAGGTCACTGTCACTCACTCTTTAATAGGTCACTGTCACTCACTCTTTAATAGGTCACTCACTCTTTAATAGGTCACTCACTCTTTAATAGGTCACTCACTCTGTAATAGGTCACTCACTCTTTAATAGGTCACTCACTCTTTAATAGGTCACTCACTCTTTAATAGGTCACTCACTCTTTAATAGGTCACTCGATCTTTAATAGGTCACTCGATCTTTAATAGGTCACTCACTCTTTAATAGGTCACTCGATCTTTAATAGGTCACTCACTCTTTAATAGGTCACTGTCACTCACTCTTTAATAGGTCACTCACTCTTTAATAGGTCACTCACTCTTTAATAGGTCACTCACTCTTTAATAGGTCACTCGATCTTTAATAGGTCACTCGATCTTTAATAGGTCACTCACTCTTTAATAGGTCACTCACTCTTTAATAGGTCACTCACTCTTTAATAGGTCACTCGATCTTTAATAGGTCACTCACTCTTTAATAGGTCACTCGATCTTTAATAGGTCACTCACTCTTTAATAGGTCACTCACTCTTTAATAGGTCACTCACTCTTTAATAGGTCACTCACTCTAGGTCACTCACTCTTTAATAGGTCACTCACTCTTTAATAGGTCACTCGATCTTTAATAGGTCACTCACTCTTTAATAGGTCACTCACTCTTTAATAGGTCACTCACTCTAGGTCACTCACTCTTTAATAGGTCACTCACTCTTTAATAGGTCACATCAAGGGCAGGATTTTCATTAAGGGTTCCACAAAGACAACCATAAATTGCTTAATAATCACACAGGTTTTGACCTGGTTGGTCCCTGGATGGTAGACCAGATGTAGCTGGGAATCGGTGGAACAATTAACAAGTGGGGGGAAAAATGATGTCACGTGAGGGATTTTTCTTTTCACGTGGGGGGGGGGGGGGGGGGGGACGTATGAAAAATGTATCACATGTAACACGTGTTGTTTTTCACGTGTATAGCCTAAACAAGAACAAAAGAAGTTGCCTCGGAACTAGACAGTGATATATTAAATACACTGCCAGGTGCTGGAGAGGAACTTTCCAATAACAACCGTAGCAACAGTGGTGCAGGAGTCATTATTATAGGGCCTAGAGGTGTTCTTCCACCACCTCCTAAAGCAGGGAGCTAGATTAAAAGTCAACCCCAGAACACTTAGAGGAGTGTGGGAGTGGGCAGAGAGAGCCTTCCATCCATCTATTCTGAGACTGTTATATGAATATATTTGGAGTGAAGTGTGATAAGATGTCTGCTAGGCGGTCCCTCTTATCCTGCCTGATGGTTCAGTCTAACAGATGTCTGCTAGGCGGTTCCTCTTGTCCTCTCTGATGGTTCAGTCTAACAGATGTCTGCTAGGCGGTTCCTCTTGTCCTCTCTGATGGTTCAGTCTGACAGATGTCTGCTAGGCGGTTCCTCTTGTCCTCTCTGATGGTTCAGTCTAACAGATGTCTGCTAGGCGGTTCCTCTTGTCCTCTCTGATGGTTCAGTCTGACAGATGTCTGCTAGGTGGTTCCTCTTGTCCTCTCTGATGGTTCAGTCTGACAGATGTCTGCTAGGCGGTTCCTCTTGTCCTCTCAGATGGTTCAGTCTAACAGATGTCTGCTAGGCGGTTCCTCTTGTCCTCTTAGATGGTTCAGTCACGTTAAGGCCTGAGGGGCCTGCTCTCTGCTTGTCTACCGTCTCCTCTTACATCTTTTCTTAAACCTTCCCTTCCACTGTCCTCTCATTTCTCCTTCATCTCCCTTTGCCTCCCCCATCCTCCCCCTAACCCACCTCTTAGTCTCTCAGTCTCCATCTCTCTTACCCATCCTTCCCCCTAACCCACCTCTTAGTCTCTCAGTCTCCATCTCTCTTACCCATCCTCCCCCCTAACCCATCTCTTAGTCTCTCAGTCTCCATCTCTCTTACCCATCCTCCCCCCTAACCCATCTCTTAGTCTCTCAGTCTCCATCTCTCTTACCCATCCTTCCCCCTAACCCACCTCTTAGTCTCTCAGTCTCCATCTCTCTTACCCATCCTTCCCCCTAACCCACCTCGTAGTCTCTCAGTCTCCATCTCTCTTACCCATCTTTCCCCCTAACCCATCTCTTAGTCTCTCAGTCTCCATCTCTCTTACCCATCTTTCCCCCTAACCCACCTCGTAGTCTCTCAGTCTCCATCTCTCTTACCCATCCTTCCCCCTAATCCACCTCTTAGTCTCTCAGTCTCCATCTCTCTTACCCATCCTCCCCCTAACCCACCTCTTAGTCTCTCAGTCTCCATCTCTCTTACCCATCCTTCCCCCTAACCCACCTCGTAGTCTCTCAGTCTCCATCTCTCTTACCCATCTTTCCCCCTAACCCATCTCTTAGTCTCTCAGTCTCCATCTCTCTTACCCATCTTTCCCCCTAACCCACCTCGTAGTCTCTCAGTCTCCATCTCTCTTACCCATCCTTCCCCCTAATCCACCTCTTAGTCTCTCAGTCTCCATCTCTCTTACCCATCCTCCCCCTAACCCACCTCTTAGTCTCTCAGTCTCCATCTCTCTTACCCATCCTCCCCCCTTGTCCCTTTGACCTCCAGATTAGATGTCGTTCAACAGGGAATGAGATATGTGAGACATCCTTTGATGGGCCTTGGGAAAGATGACAGACCGAGAGTGAGAGACAGGGAGAAAGAGAGAGAGAGAGAGAGAGATAGAGAGAGAGAGAGAGAGAGAGAGAGAGAGAGAGAGAGAGAGAGAGACCCTTCCACAAACCCTGAGACCTGTTGTCTCTGTGTAGACATATCCACCAGTGTTTTCCTTTGTATAGACATACCCCCCCCCCCCTCCAAAGTCTTCGCCTGTTGTGTATTCAGATATACAGTACCAGTCAAAATGTTGGACACACCTACTCATTCAATGTTTTTTTTTTTTTTTTTTTTACAATTTTCTACATTGTACAATAATAGTGAAGACATCAGAACTATGAAATAACACATATGGAATCATGTAGTAACCAAAAAATGGTTAAACAAATCGAATGTTATTATATATTTGAGTCTTCAAAGTAGCCACCCTTTGCCTTGATGACAGCTATGCACACTCTTGCCATTCTCTCAACCAAATTCATGAGGTATTCACCTGGAATGCATTTCAATTAACAGGTGTGCCTTGTTAATAGTTAATTTGTGGAATTTCTTTCCTTCTTAATGCATTTGAGCCAATCAGTTGTGTTGTGACAAGGTATGGGGGTATACAGAAGATAGCCCTATTTGGTAAAAGACCAAGTCCATATTACGTCAAGAACAGCTGAAATAAGCAAAGATAAACAACAGTCCATCATTACTTTAAGACATGAAGGTCAATTAATATGCAACATTTCAAGAAATTTTTAATTTTTTTTAAGAACTTTGAATGTTTCTTCAAGTGCAGTTTCATAAACCATCAAGCTCTATGATGAAACTGTCTCTCATGAGGACCGCCACAGGAAAGACCCAGAGTTACCTCTGCTGTAGAGGATGAGTTCATTAGAGTTACCAGACTCAGAAATTGCAGCCCAAATAAATGCTTCACAGATTCAATTAACAGACACATCTCAACATCAACTGTTCATAGGAGACTGCGTGAATCAGGCCTTCATGGTCGAATTGCAACAAAGAAACCACTACTAAAGGACATCAATAAGAAGAAGAGACTTGCTTGAAGAAACAATGGACATTTAGACCGGTGGAAATCTGTCCTTTGGTCTGATGAGTCCAAATTTGAGATTTTTTTGGTTCCAACCGAGGTGTCTTTGTGAGACGCGGAGTAGGTGAACGGATGATCTCACCATGTGTGGTTCCCACCATGAAGCATGGAGGAGGAGGTGTGGGGGTGCTTTGCTGGTGACACTGTGATTTATTTAGAATTCAAGGCACACTAGCATGGCTACCACATCATTCTGCAACAATACGCAATTCCATCTGGTTTGCACTTTGTGGGACTATCATCTGCTTTTCAACAGGACAATGACCCAAAACACACCTCCTGGCTGTGTAAGGGATATTTGACCAAGAAGGTGAGTGATGGAGTGCTGCATCAGATGACTTGGCCTCCTCAATCACACCACCACAACCCAATTGAGATGTTTTGGAATGAGTTAGACTGCAGAGTGAAGGAAAAGCAGCCAACAGGTGCTCAGCATATGTGGGAACTCCTTCAAAACTGTTGGAAAAACATTCCAGGTGAAGCTGGTTGAGAGAATGCCAAGAGTGTGCATTGCTGCCGATTTTGAAGAATCTAAAATAAAAAATATATTTTGATTCGTTTCACACTTTTTTTGGTTACAATATGATTCCATATGTGTTATTTCATAGTTTTGGTGTCTTCAATATTATTCTAAAACATATAATATATATATATATATATATATATATATATATATATACAGTGCCTTGCGAAAGTATTCGGCCCCCTTGAACTTTGCGACCTTTTGCCACATTTCAGGCTTCAAACATAAAGATATAAAACTGTATTTTTTTGTGAAGAATCAACAACAAGTGGGACACAATCATGAAGTGGAACGACATTTATTGGATATTTCAAATGTTTTTAACAAATCAAAAACTGAAAAATTGGGCGTGCAAAATTATTCAGCCCCTTTACTTTCAGTGCAGCAAACTCTCTCCAGAAGTTCAGTGAGGATCTCTGAATGATCCAATGTTGACCCAACCCATTAACTATTTACATGAAAATGTACCTTATATTTCACTGACGAAAAGGCCTAGTACTACACTACCTGTAAACAGAGGGTGAGTTATCACTAATTATAACGACAAGCACGTTCATCAGATACAGTCAACTGGGTCAATACTGCTGTTGACAAGCTACAGGTTTCAGCAGGCTTTTTTTTTTCAAGCCCTTGGTTCTACCACACCTGATTCTGCTATTCAAGGTCTCGCTAAACAGCTGATGTTTTGATGAACAGATGAATAGTAGAATCACCTGGGTCTTGAACATCCTATGGATTGTCAAGAACAAATTTGGTAATTCTTGATGCAAACACTGTAAGAAATGACAAACTGCTGAGAAACACCTGCAAATTACAATGTCAATAGACAAGCACAAAACTCCTAAGAAATTATGGACATATTGTGTGTGTGTGTGTGTGTGTGTGTGTGTGTGTGTGTGTGTGTGTACATATTTACATATTTACACATACATATTTACATAAACAGATTTACATATGTACACAGACATATTTACTTATTTACACAGACATGTTTACATATTTACACATACATATTTACATAAACCGATTTACATATTTCCACAGACATGTTTACATATTTACACAGACAATTTTTACACGTACCTATTTACATATTTACACAGACATTTATATATCTGAACTTGGATAGGTGCTCTAAATCCCTTAGCTTCAAAAGTTCTTAGTGATTCTCTCCAACTCCAGTAAAAGAACAAGCACTTCCTCATGTGTAAATGGTGGCATAAGTATGAAGACAGGTGGGAGAACTCACAGATGAGGAACAGAACATACATGTGAAGTATTGATCGAGCGTAGAACCATGTGACCTGCGTGCCTTTGACTTGGAAATAAGTTGTTTGTCAGCTCCACATGGGCCAGTTTGCAACACTCCACGATCCGCCACTCTGCCATAAAGCCCCGTGTCCCTGGGCAGTACAGTAGGGAGGGCGTGCACCTCACGGATGAGGGTAATGACCTCTTCGTTTTAGAGTCTGAGAGCTGATCTCTCCTCCATTCTAGCAAGATGCACGCAATACTACACACCACCACACTCATTGCCACTTGCCTGAAACTCGACGAACCAAAAGGCTCTTAAGAGCCACCTAATACATGGCCAAAAGTGTGTGTGTGTGTGGGTGTGTGTGTGTGTGTGTGTGTGTGTGTGTGTCACGAGGGGGCTGTCAAAACTATAAAATCAATAAAGTATTAAGCTTGGCACAGTGACATGTCACTCCAGTGAGTGGGGTCAGAGAGTGTGAAAGCTTGACAGAACCACCCCTTTCTAACAAACAGTATAAAATTATGGGTTAAGAATGAACATATCAGACCAGCGAGACGTGGAGCTGCAGCTGCACATTTAGAGTGGTCTGCACTCTGTATATCAACACGAGGTGGAGACGATAAACTCACCTACCGGACAATCACTGGTACGGCTGATTAGCTGTCCTAAGTAAAGTATCTTCAAAAGTGAAATTTAAGTAGGACCATTCTGTTACTCTGCTCAAACCATCGTATTATGCTACTCTCATCACCCCACTAAGGGAACCATCGACATGGCTGGCTAGCCTATCTTCAAAGAAGCATCTTCCATAGCGAATGGAAGGAGAATTAACTCCACAGTTCTGTTCAGGACTAAATCAAATCAATCAAATGTTATTTGTCACATTTACCGAATACAACAGGACCTTACAGTGAAATGCTTACTTACGAGCCCTTAAACCTCACCTCCTGGCTACACTAGTGACCATATCCCCCGTGCATCCCGCAAAGGCGGAGGTGTTGCTAACATTTACGATAGCAAATTTCAATTTACAAAAAAAAAAATGACGTTTTCGTCTTTTGAGCTTCTAGTCATGAAATCTATGCAGCCTACTCAATCACTTTTTATAGCTACTGTTTACAGGCCTCCTGGGCCATATACAGCGTTCCTCACTGAGTTCCCTGAATTCCTATCGGACCTTGTAGTCATAGCGGATAATATTCTAATCTTTGGTGACTTTAATATTCACATGGAAAAGTCCACAGACCCACTCCAAAAGGCTTTCGGAGCCATCATCGACTCAGTGGGTTTTGTCCAACATGTCTCTGGACCCACTCACTGTCACAGTCATACGCTGGACCTAGTTTTGTCCCATGGAATAAATGTTGTGGATCTTAATGTTTTTCCTCATAATCCTGGACTATCGGACCACCATTTTATTACGTTTGCAATTGCAACAAATAATCTGCTCAGACCCCAACCAAGGATCATCAAAAGTCGTGCTATAAATTCACAGACAACACAAAGATTCCTTGATGTCCTTCCAGATTCCCTCTGTCTACCCAAGGACGCCAGAGGACAAAAATCAGTTAACCACCTAACTGAGGAACTCAACTTAACCTTGCGCAATACCCTAGATGCAGTTGCACCCCTAAAAACTAAAAACATTTCTCATAAGAAACTAGCTCCCTGGTACACAGAAAATACCCGAGCTCTGAAGCAAGCTTCCAGAAAATTGGAACGGAAATGGCGACACACCAAACTGGAAGTCTTCCGACTAGCTTGGAAAGACAGTACTGTGCAGTACCGAAGAGCCCTTACTGCTGCTCGATCATCCTATTTTTCTAACTTAATTGAGGAAAATAAGAACAATCCGAAATTCCTTTTTGATACTGTCGCAAAGCTAACTAAAAAGCAGCATTCCCCAAGAGAGGATGACTTTCACTTTAGCAGTGATAAATTCATGAACTTCTTTGAGGAAAAGATTATGATTATTAGAAAGCAAATTACGGACTCTTCCTTAAATCTGCGTATTCCTTCAAAGCTCAGTTGTCCTGAGTCTGCACAACTCTGCCAGGACCTAGGATCAAGAGAGACACTCAAGTGTTTTAGTACTATATCTCTTGACACAATGATGAAAATAATCATGGCCTCTAAACCTTCAAGCTGCATACTGGACCCTATTCCAACTAAACTACTGAAAGAGCTGCTTCCTGTGCTTGGCCCTCCTATGTTGAACATAATAAACGGCTCTCTATCCACCGGATGTGTACCAAACTCACTAAAAGTGGCAGTAATAAAGCCTCTCTTGAAAAAGCCAAACCTTGACCCAGAAAATATAAAAAACTATCGGCCTATATCGAATCTTCCATTCCTCTCAAAAATTTTAGAAAAGGCTGTTGCGCAACAACTCACTGCCTTCCTGAAGACAAACAATGTATACGAAATGCTTCAGTCTGGTTTTAGACCCCATCATAGCACTGAGACGGCACTTGTGAAGGTGGTAAATGACATTTTAATGGCATCGGACCGAGGCTCTGCATCTGTCCTCGTGCTCCTAGACCTTAGTGCTGCTTTTGATACCATCGATCACCACATTCTTTTGGAGAGATTGGAAACCCAAATTGGTCTACACGGACAAGTTCTGGCCTGGTTTAGATCTTATCTGTCGGAAAGATATCAGTTTGTCTCTGTGAATGGTCTGTCCTCTGACAAATCAACTGTACATTTCGGTGTTCCTCAAGGTTCCGTTTTAGGACCACTATTGTTTTCACTATATATTTTACCTCTTGGGGATGTTATTCGAAAACATAATGTTAACTTTCACTGCTATGCGGATGACACACAGCTGTACATTTCAATTAAACATGGTGAAGCCCCAAAATTGCCCTTGCTAGAAGAATGTGTTTCAGACATAAGGAAGTGGATGGCTGCAAACTTTCTACTTTTAAACTCGGACAAAACAGAGATGCTTGTTCTAGGTCCCAAGAAACAAAGAGATCTTCTGTTGAATCTGACAATTAATCTTAATGGTTGTACAGTCGTCTCAAATAAAACTGTGAAGGACCTCGGCGTTACTCTGGACCCTGATCTCTCTTTTGAAGAACATATCAAGACCATTTCAAGGACAGCTTTTTTCCATCTACGTAACATTGCAAAAATCAGGAACTTTCTGTCCAAAAATGATGCAGAAAAATTAATCCATGCTTTTGTCACTTCCAGGTTAGACTACTGCAATGCTCTACTTTCCGGCTACCCGGATAAAGCACTAAATAAACTTCAGTTAGTGCTAAATACGGCTGCTAGAATCCTGACTAGAACCAAAAAATTTGATCATATTACTCCAGTGCTAGCCTCTCTACACTGGCTTCCTGTCAAAGCAAGGGCTGATTTCAAGGTTTTACTGCTAACCTACAAAGCATTACATGGGCTTGCTCCTATCTATCTCTCTGATTTGGTCCTGCCGTACATACCTACACGTACGCTACGGTCACAAGACGCAGGCCTCCTAATTGTCCCTAGAATTTTTAAGCAAACAGCTGGAGGCAGGGCTTTCTCCTATAGAGCTCCATTTTTATGGAACGATCTGCCTACCCATGTCAGAGACGCAAACTCGGTCTCAACCTTTAAGTCTCTACTGAAGACTCATCTCTTCAGTGGGTCATATGATTGAGTGTAGTCTGGCCCAGGAGTGGGAGGGTGAACGGAAAGGCTCTGGAGCAACGAACCACCCTTGCTGTCTCTGCCTGGCCGGTTCCCCTCTTTCCACTGGGATTCTCTGCCTCTAACCCTATTACAGGGGCTGAGTCACTGGCTTTACTGGGGCTCTCTCATGCCGTCCCTGGAGGGGGTGCGTCACCTGAGTGGGTTGAGTCACTGATGTGGTCATCCTGTCTGGGTTGGCGCCCCCCCCCCCCCCCCCTTAAGTTGTGCCGTGGCGGAGGTCTTTGTGGGCTATACTCAGCCTTGTCTCAGGATGGTATGTTGGTGGTTGAAGATATCCCTCTAGTGGTGTGGGGGCTGTGCTTTGGCAGAGTGGGTGGGGTTATATCCTTCCTGTTTGGCCCTGTCCGGGGGTGTCCTCGGAGTGGGCCACAGTGTCTCCTGACCCCTCCTGTCTCAGCCTCCAGTATTTATGCTGCAGTAGTTTATGTGTCGGGGGGCTAGGGTCAGTTTGTTATATCTGGAGTACTTCTTCTGTCCTATTCGGTGTCCTGTGTGAATCTAAGTGTGCGTTCTCTAATTCTCTCCTTCTCTCTTTCTCTCTCTCGGAGGACCTGAGCCCTAGGACCATGCCCCAGGACTACCTGACATGATGACTCCTTGCTGTCCCCAGTCCACCTGGCTGTGCTGCTGCTCCAGTTTCAACTGTTCTGCCTTATTATTATTCGACCATGCTGATCATTTATGAACATTTGAACATCTTGGCCATGTTCTGTTATAATCTCCACCCGGCACAGCCAGAAGAGGACTGGCCATCCCACATATGCTCTCTCTAATTCTCTCTTTCTTTCTCTCTCTCGGAGGACCTGAGCCCTAGGACCATGCCCCAGGAATACCTGACATGATGACTCCTTGCTGTCCCCAGTCCACCTGACTGTGTTGCTGCTCCAGTTTCAACTATTCTGCCTTATTATTATTCGACCATGCTGGTCATTTATGAACATTTGAACATCTTGACCATGTTTTGTTATAATCTCCACCCGGCACAGCCAGAAGAGGACTGGCCACCCCACATAGCCTGGTTCCTCTCTAGGTTTCTTCCTAGGTTTTGGCCTTTCTAGGGAGTTTTTCCTAGCCACCGTGCTTCTTCACCTGCATTGCTTGCTGTTTGGGGTTTTAGGCTGGGTTTCTGTACAGCACTTTGAGATATCAGCTGATGTACGAAGGGCTATATAAAATAAATTTGATTGAAATTTGATTGATTAAACAACAATGCTACATGAGAAGTCACCGGATACCGGACAACTACAGAGAAGAACAATGAATGATGACTCCTGGATGTCCCCAGTCCACCTGACCGTGCTGCTGCTCCAGTTTCAACTGTTCTGCCTTATTATTATTCGACCATGCTGGTCATTTATGAATATTTGAACATCTTGGCCATGTTCTGTTATAATCTCCACCCGGCACAGCCAGAAGAGGACTGGCCACCCCACATAGCCTGGTTCCTCTCTAGGTTTATAATCTCCACCCCTCATAGCCTGGTTCCTCTCTAGGTTTCTTCCTAGGTTTTGACCTTTCTAGGGAGTTTTTCCTAGCCACCGTGCTTCTACACCTGCATTGCTTGCTGTTTGGGGTTTTAGGCTGGGTACAGCACGTTGAGATATCAGCTGATGTACGAAGGGCTTTATAAATACATGTTATTTGATTTGAACAACAGTAGAACACTTGTTGGAACCATTTTTGGACATTCAGAGGTTCACAAGTGTGTAGCGAAAAGACCCAACCCTCTTTCCAAGGCGACCCGGTTCCGTGAGAGAAGCAATCATTTCACTTAAAAACATCCATGATTCCGTGTGCAAAGTATAGTGGTACTATAAGTGGTACTATAAGTATAGTGGTACTATAAGTGAGAGTAGTTTCTGAATCTACCAACGTTAAGTGTCTCTGTCCTTCTCTCTCTCTCTCGCCCTCTCCATGACCTTTGTAACAAGCAGCCATATTGTTGTCAGTCCGATAGGGACCTGATTTGAACATATTCTAAGTGTGTATGTTTATCCTGTGTTACCATTGACTTAGCTAGTAAATAAATAATTAAATCAATTTGTGTAGTACTGAATCATAAGTAATGATTGAGTTTTTTTGCAGATGCAAGGAGATTACAACTGTTTAGAAAGATGATCTGATATGAGGTTTTGGTTAATAAGTTGAGGGTTTATAGATGTGATAGGTACCTTATAAACCTTATAGAGTTTAATTAGGGAGATGGTAACTCTTTAAAGAAGCACTCTCGTGGTGCCCCAGATCCTAATGAGTTAAATGTTACATGCTTAATTTAATTGGGTAAAAATTAAACATATTTAGGTAATTAGATGAATAACAGTCTTCAGATTAATGTTAAAGTCAAGTCACAACATCAATCTGTCTGTCCGTTGGTGAGCTAGCTGCATTGTAGCTGTCATTGGAGATTCATTTAGGTTAACTATTCTCAGCCACAAACGATAACTTGCTATTCTGAATTGAATTGTTTATATAACTTGTATTTTGGGGATTTGGATTCTAGATATACGTACAGGCTACTGCAGCTTGAACTGAGACAGCTGATTCATTTTTTAAATTATTATTGTCCAGAGTCAACCTTATACTGTTCAAAAGTTTCACTGCAAATCATGAATCTTATACAGTAGTAGCTGAACGAGTGAAAACGAATGGGACCTTAGTGACTGTGTTGGCATCAACATCCTGGGTGTGAACTACATTTCTATTCAAGCACTGACATGGTAATTGACCAATAGTAATGGAGAAAATATGAAAAAAATGGACTCATCTGACGTATCACAACGTAACATACACCGTCTTTCCACCAGGGGTAGCTCTTCTCACCCAAGAAAAAAAGAAACGAAAGGGGCAAGTTAAGGGGGGATACCTAGTCATTTGTACAACTGAATGCATTCCTTTTTTTGCATCGTCACTGCAAAGCCATCATGTCTCTCGAAAGCCGCGACAGCCGCTGTTTTCTTCTGAAGATCACTTTAGCGCTGCCCTAAAAACCAGGTTCAAATTCGACACAAACCTTCAAATAGGTATGTAATGACACATTATATAAAGTCTTTATAGAGTTTTATTTACGTTTTAAAGGTGATAAATTGGATAGATCGTGTGAAAAAAAAGCACTTTTATCACATGACATATCTCCCCTTGTTCACTATTACTCAGCTGCCTTCCCACTCCGCCATTTTAAAAGGCCCCGACGGAGCTCATTGCCTTCTTCAATCATGCAGAGACGGGCAGCATGAAGGTCTCATCATTGATTTTGCTGGAAAGGGGAGAGATTGTGCTTTACAATGGTATTCATAGTACAGTTGACCTGGAAGTACACAGAAAGATAATTTGCAGCTAAAATAAAGGTCACGTGTATGGAACACTGTCAATATGGAGCAGCAGGCAGCCTAGTGGTTAGAGCGTTTGTCTAGTAACCAGCAGGTAGCCTAGTGGTTAGAGTGTTGGACTAGTAACCAGCAGGTAGCCTAGTGGTTAGAGTGTTGGACTAGTAACCAGCAGGTAACCTAGTGGTTAGAGTGTTGGACTAGTAACCAGCAAGTAGCCTAGTGGTTAGAGGGTTGGACTAGTAACCAGCAGGCAGCCTAGTGGTTAGAGCATTGGACTAGTAACCAGCAGGTAGCCTAGTGGTTAGAGCATTGGACTAGTAACCAGCAGGTAGCCTAGTGGTTAGAGTGTTGGACTAGTAACCAGTAGGTAGCCTAGTGGTTAGGGCGTTGGACTAGTAACCAGCAGGTAGCCTAGTGGTTAGAGTGTTGGACTAGTAACCAGCAGGTAGCCTAGTGGTTAGGGCGTTGGACTAGTAACCAGCAGGTAGCCTAGTGGTTAGAGTGTTGGACTAGTAACCAGCAGGTAGCCTAGTGGTTAGAGCGTTGGACTAGTAACCAGCCGGTAGCCTAGTGGTTAGAGTGTTGGACTAGTAACCAGTAGGTAGCCTAGTGGTTAGAGCGTTGGACTAGTAACCAGCAGGTAGCCTAGTGGTTAGAGCGTTGGGCCAGTAACCAGCAGGTAGTCTAGTGGTTAGAGTGTTGGACTAGTACCCAGCAGGTAGCCTAGTGGTTAGAGCGTTGGGTCAGTAACCAGCAAGTAGCCTAGTGGTTAGAGGGTTGGACTAGTAACCAGCAGATAGCCTAGTGGTTAGAGGGTTGGACTAGTAACCAGCAGGTAGCCTAGTGGTTAGAGGGTTGGACTAGTAACCAGCAGGTAGCCTAGTGGTTAGAGCGTTGGACTAGTAACCAGCCGGTAGCCTAGTGGTTAGAGTGTTGGACTAGTAACCAGTAGGTAGCCTAGTGGTTAGAGCGTTGGACTAGTAACCAGCAGGTAGCCTAGTGGTTAGAGTGTTGGACTAGTAACCAGCAGGTAGCCTAGTGGTTAGAGCGTTGGACTAGTAACCAGCAGGTAGCCTAGTGGTTAGAGCGTTGGGCCAGTAACCAGCAGGTAGCCTAGTGGTTAGAGTGTTGGACTAGTAACCAGCAGGTAGCCTAGTGGTTAGAGTGTTGGACTAGTAACCAGCAGGTAGTCGAGTGGTTAGAGTGTTGGGTCAGTAACCAGCAGGTAGCCTAGTGGTTAGAGCGTTGGACTAGTAACCAGCAGGCAGCCTAGTGGTTAGAGCGTTGGGTCAGTAACCAGCAGGTAGTCTAGTGGTTAGAGTGTTGGACTAGTAACCAGCAGGTAGCCTAGTGGTTAGAGCGTTGGACTAGTAACCAGCAGGTAGCCTAGTGGTTAGAGCGTTGGGCCAGTAACCAGCAAGTAGCCTAGTGGTTAGAGGGTTGGACTAGTAACCAGCAGGTAGCCTAGTGGTTAGAGCGTTGGGCCAGTAACCAGCAGGTAGCCTAGTGGTTAGAGCGTTGGACTAGTAACCAGCAGAAAGGTTGCTAGATTGAATCCCTGAGCTGACAAGGGACAAAAAAAGATGTAATTCTGATACAGGCAGTTAAAACCCACTGTTCCTAGGCTGTCAAAGTACAGACGTTTGGCAGTTATCATTTGTACATGATACTTCAACTGCTCTTTTAATTGTGGCGTGCCCAAAACGATCACGTGCATTCAGGCAAATTACTGCCTTTAAATACTTTTAAATATGAACTTAACGCGTAAGAGTCTATTGACACACCGGTGCATCAGTCCAATAAAAGATCCCATCAAAATCCAACAGTTTAAGATATATCTGGGTTTTTACATTGGATACGTCTCTAATCCACCACTTCCTGTGTCCGCATCTACGTGGTCGGTGGCCGTGTTACAGTGATGTTTGTCAGACCAGGAGACGTCACCTAAATGGGTCTTCTCACGAAAACATCTGTAACGTCTGAAAGGTTAGGCCTCGAAAAAAGAATGTGACCCTTATGGAAAGGAGAGGCTCTCACCAACACAACAGTGTTTTGGGATACGACCCCTATGGAAAGGAGAGGCTCTCACCAACACAACAGTGTTTTGGTCTACGACCCCTATGGAAAGGAGAGGCTCTCACCAACACAACGGTGTTTTGGGATACGACCCCTATGGAAAGGAGAGGCTCTCACCAACACAACAGTGTTTTGGTCTACGACCCCTATGGAAAGGAGAGGCTCTCACCAACACAACAGTGTTTTGGGATACGACCCCTATGGAAAGGAGAGGCTCTCACCAACACAACAGTGTTTTGGGATACGACCCCCCCACCAACACAACAGTGTTTTGGGATACGACCCCCCCCCCCCCCACGAACACAACGGTGTTTTGGGATACGACCCCCCCACCAACACAACAGTGTTTTGGTCTACGACCCCTATGGAAAGGAGAGGCTCTCACCAACACAACAGTGTTTTGGGATACGACCCCCCCACCAACACAACAGTGTTTTGGGATACGACCCCCCCCCCCCCCCCCCCCCCCACGAACACAACGGTGTTTTGGGATACGACCCCCCCACATTAACACAACGGTGTTTTGGTCTATGACACCCCCACCAACACAACAGTGTTTTGGTCTACGACCCCCCCACCAACACAACAGTGTTTTGGTCTACGACCCCCCCACACCAACACAACAGTGTTTTGGTCTACGACCCCCCCACCAACACAACAGTGTTTTGGTCTACGACCCCCCCACCAACACAACAGTGTTTTGGTCTACGACCCCCCCACACCAACACAACAGTGTTTTGGTCTATGACCCCCCCACACCAACACAACAGTGTTTTGGTCTATGACCCCCCCCACCAACACAACAGTGTTTTGGTCTATGACCCCCCACCAACACAACAGTGTTTTGGTCTACGACCCCCCCACACCAACACAACAGTGTTTTGGTCTATGACCGCCCCACACCAACACAACAGTGTTTTGGTCTATGACCCCCACACCAACACAACAGTGTTTTGGTCTATGACCCCCCCCACACCAACACAACAGTGTTTTGGTCTATGACCCCCCCCACACCAACACAACAGTGTTTTGGTCTATGACCCCCCCACACCAACACAACAGTGTTTTGGTCTATGACCCCCACACCAACACAACAGTGTTTTGGTCTATGACCCCCACACCAACACAACGGTGTTTCGGTCTACGACCTTACACAAACACAACGACCCCCACAAATACCTCTGAAGGTAAACCGGTACCTCTGAAGGTAAACCGGTACCTCTGAAGGTAAACCAGTACCTCTGAAGGTAAACCAGTACCTCTGAAGGTACCTCTGAAGGTAACCCGGTACCTCTGAAGGTAACCCGGTATAACCCGGTACCTCTGAAGGTAAACCGGTATCTCTGAAGGTAAACCGGTACCTCTGAAGGTAAACCAGTACCTCTGAAGGTACCTCTGAAGGTAACCCGGTACCTCTGAAGGTAACCCGGTACCTCTGAAGGTAACCCGGTACCTCTGAAGGTACCTCTGAAGGTAAACCAGTACCTCTGAAGGTAAACCAGTACCTCTGAAGGTAAACCAGTACCTCTGAAGGTAAACCGGTACCTCTGAAGGTAAACCAGTACCTCTGAAGGTAAACCGGTACCTCTGAAGGTACCTCTGAAGGTAACCCGGTACCTCTGAAGGTACCTCTGAAGGTAAACCGGTACCTCTGAAGGTACCTCTGAAGGTAACCCGGTACCTCTGAAGGTACCTCTGAAGGTGACCCGGTACCTCTGAAGGTTACCCGGTACCTCTGAAGGTACCTCTGAAGGTAAACCAGTACCTCTGAAGGTAACCCGGTACCTCTGAAGGTAAACCAGTACCTCTGAAGGTGACCCGGTACCTCTGAAGGTAACCCGGTACCTCTGAAGGTACCTCTGAAGGTAAACCAGTACCTCTGAAGGTACCTCTGAAGGTAAACCAGTACCTCTGAAGGTAACCCGGTACCTCTGATGGTACCTCTGAAGGTAAACCGGTACCTATGAAGGTAACCCGGTACCTCTGAAGGTAACCCAGTACCTCTGATGGTACCTCTGAAGGTAAACCGGTACCTCTGAAGGTAAACCAGTACCTCTGAAGGTACCTCTGAAGGTAACCCGGTACCTCTGAAGGTAAACCAGTACCTCTGAAGGTACCTCTGAAGGTGACCCGGTACCTCTGAAGGTAAACCGGTACCTCTGAAGGTACCTCTGAAGGTAAACCAGTACCTCTGATGGTACCTCTGAAGGTGACCCGGTACCTCTGAAGGTAAACCGGTACCTCTGAAGGTACCTCTGAAGGTAAACCAGTACCTCTGAAGGTGACCCGGTACCTCTGAAGGTAAACCGGTACCTCTGAAGGTACCTCTGAAGGTAAACAAGTACCTCTGATGGTACCTCTGAAGGTAACCCGGTACCTCTGAAGGTAAACCGGTACCTCTGAAGGTAAACCGGTACCTCTGAAGGTAAACCAGTACCTCTGAAGGTACCTCTGAAGGTAAACCAGTACCTCTGAAGGTGACCCGGTACCTCTGAAGGTACCTCTGAAGGTTACCCGGTACCTCTGAAGGTACCTCTGAAGGTAACCCGGTACCTCTGATGGTACCTCTGAAGGTTACCCGGAACCTCTGATGGTACCTCTGAAGGTTACCCGGTACCTCTGATGGTACCTCTGAAGGTTACCCGGTACCTCTGATGGTACCTCTGAAGGTTACCCGGTACCTCTGAAAGACGTATTGAGGTAGTTTTGCGCCAACATAATATATTAACATGTCCAAAAAACTGAATTATTTCTTGAGTTTTCTTATATTTTCTAGATATATGACAGACGCTTCAAGATCTATTTGTTTTTTATGAGTGTGTAATTCAATGCGTTTCTAAGAGCTAAAGTAGTAAAGGCCAAATTCTATATTCTATGTGAGTGTTCGAGCAGTAATTTACCACTGTCTGAGTTTAGATGTCTAAAAGACAGGAAGTAATGGATGGGTTGGCCACAAGGTCGGCTCACAAGGGAATTGTGGGATTGCACGGGACGAGAGAGGAAGAGAGAGAAAGAGAGAGTAAGAGAAATAGAAGAAGAGAGGGGTAGAGAGAGGAAGAGGGGGAGGAGAGGGCAATTCACCTGAGAAGGTCTTTGAGCTGTTGACATACAGATCCATCACTGTGAGTGAGTTGCTGTACGAGAACATGCATGATGAACTCAAATCTCCTCTCTGGTAGGTCAGTGTTTTAATTAAATCAGTATATTATACAATATACAACAAAGGCAGACATAGAGTAAATAATGATAGCTTATTTTTACTTAACATATTAGAGGTTTATATAATTGACAAAAATATTTTTAAAAATAAAAAAACTGATCTGAACCTGAACCTGAACCTGAACCTGAACCTGAACCTGAACCTGAACCTGAACCCGAATCTGAGCCTGAACCTAGCACACAAAAACAGTTGCTTTTACATGAGAGCTCATTTCCTGTATTATCTGACACTCAGATCCATCCATCCTTCCGTTCATCCTGGGAACATGAGATGTGGAATAACGACCCGCCTGCGATGTAGGAAGTGGGAATGCCGTCTGAACACTGAGCTTTTACAGAAATAATGTATGTGCAGTAAATATATATACATATGTGTAGAGACAATGGTAACAGGTTAAAGACGACATGTCAGGTGTCCGAGACAATCTCGTTGCTACGGGAGATCACTTTTTTTCCCCACCCGTCCTCATTCGGTGAAAGGCAGGCCCGTCGTTGCCATGACGAACGCGGCGTCATTCTGGCAGGAAATGAAATCAATAAGGAAGTATGTGTCAGTAGTGTCTGACTGGGCTGTTGGTACGTGATGAATACATCTCTGCTCTCTCTGTTGCTCGCTCTGGTTCATCTATCGTTCTCACACACACACACACACGGACACATACACACACACACACACACACACACACACACACACGGACACACACACGGACACACACACACACACACACACACACACACACACACACACACACACACACACACACACACACACACACACACACACGGACACGGACACGGACACACACACACACACACACACACACACACACACGGACACGGACACACACACACACACACACACACACGAACATACACACGGACACATGCACACACGGACACATACACACACACACACACACACACCCACACACACACATGGACTCACACACACACGGATACATACACACACACACACACACGGACACACACACACACACAAGGACACACACACACACACCCACACACACACGGACACACACACACACACACCCACACACACACATGGACACACACACACATGGACTCGGACACACACACACACACACACACACACGGACTCGGACACACACACACACACACACAAGGACACACACACACGGACACACACACACACACGGACACACACACGGACACACATGGACACACTGACACACACACACACTTATGCACATTTACACATGCACACACGATCACATATGGACACACTGACACACACACACACTTATGCACATTTACACATGCACACACGATCACATATGCACTCACAATCACACAGACATACACCTGATTCTCTCTCGGTTTCTTCCCCCTCTCACCCCCATCTGTCTCTACTGGATGCAGACACAATCACACAGACAGACACCTGATTCTCTCTCAGTTTCTTCCCCCTCTCACCCCCATCTGTCTCTACTGGATGCAGACACAATCACACAGACAGACACCTGATTCTCTCTCAGTTTCTTCCCCCTCTCACCCCCATCTGTCTCTACTGGATGCAGACACAATCACACAGACAGACACCTGATTCTCTCTCGGTTTCTTCCCCCTCTCCATCTTTCTCTACTGGATGCAGACACAATCCTTTGAGAAATGATTCAGACCCCTTGACCTTTTTCACATAGTACCACAAAACACCAGTCTCAACGTCAACAGTGAAGAAGCTGGACTCCGGGATGTTGGCAATCTAGTTCCTCTGTCCAGTCTCAACATCAACAGTGAAGAGGCGACTCAGGGATGCTGTCCGTCTAGGCAGAGTTCCTCTGTCCAGTCTCAACATCAACAGTGAAGAGGAGACTCTGTGATGCTGGCCTTCTAGGCAGAGTTCCTCTGTCCAGTCTCAACATCAACAGTGAAGAGGCGACTCAGGGATGCTGTCCGTCTAGGCAGAGTTCCTCTGTCCAGTCTCAACATCAACAGTGAAGAGGCGACTCAGGGATGCTGTCCGTCTAGGCAGAGTTCCTCTGTCCAGTCTCAACATCAACAGTGAAGAAGCTGGACTCCGGGATGACTTGACAAGACAAGACGAACTGGCAACAGACAAACAGAGAACACAGGAATAAATACCCTGGGAATAATGGGGAAGACGGGTGAAACCTGGAGGTAGGTGGAGACAATCACAAATACAGGTGAAACACTGTTACACTATTCAGAGGACTGACTATTGTGATATAATAATACCATAGTATCCATGTTTGGTATCTAATTGAAAGTTGTTCTCTGATAACTCTGATGCAATCTATATGGACGTATAATCTCTATGAATGTATGATCTCTGTAGTAACTGTTCTCTGATGATAACTCTGATGATATCTATATGGATGTATAATCTCTATGGATGTATGATCTCTGTAGTAACTGTTCTCTGATGGTAACTCTGATGCTATCTATATGGATGTATAATCTCTATAGATGTATGATCTCTGTAGTAACTGTTCTCTGATGATAACTCTGATGCTATCTCAATGGATGTATGATCTCTCTAGTGTTATATTACTGTAACTATAGTGTTCTGTTACTATAACTATAGTGTTATATTACTGTAACTATAGTGTTATATTACTGTAACTATAGTGTTCTATTACTGTAACTATAGTGTTCTATTACTGTAACTATAGTGTTATATTACTGTAACTATAGGGTTCTGTTACTGTAACTATAGTGTTCTATTACAGAATCTACAGTGTTCTATTACTGTTTCTCTACTATAGTGTTCTATTACTGTAACTATAGTGTTCTATTACTGTAAGTATAGTGTTCTATTACTGTATCTCTACTATAGGGTTCTATTACTGTAACTATAGTGTTCTATTACTGTAACTATAGTGTTCTATTACAGTAACTATAGTGTTATATTACTGCAACTATAGTGTTCTATTACTGTATCTCTACTATAGTGTTCTTTTACTGTACCTATAGTGTTATATTACTGTAACTATAGTGTTCTATTACTGTAACTATAGTGTTCTATTACAGAATCTATAGTGTTCTATTACTGTAACTATAGTGTTCTGTTACTGTAACTATAGTGTTCTATTACTGTAACTATAGTGTTCTATTACAGAATCTATAGTGTTCTATTACTGTAACTATAGTGTTCTGTTACTGTAACTATAGTGTTATATTACTGTAACTATAGTGTTCTATTACTGTAACTATAGTGTTTTATTACAGTAACTATAGTGTTATATTACTGCAACTATAGTGTTCTATTACTGTATCTCTAGTATAGTGTTATATTACTGTAACTATAGTGTTCTATTACTGTAACTATAGTGTTCTATTACTGTAACTATAGTGTTCTATTACTGTAACTATAGTGTTCTATTACTGTAACTATAGTGTTATATTACTGTAACTATAGTGTTATATTACTGTATCTCTAGTATAGTGTTCTATTACTGTAACTATAGTGTTCTATTACTGTAACTATAGTGTTCTATTACTGTATCTCTAATATAGTGTTCTATTACAGAATCTATAGTGTTATATTACTGTAACTATAGTGTTGTATTACTGTATCTCTTCTATAGTGTTATTTTACTGTATCTCTAGTATAGTGTTCTATTACAGAATCTATAGTGTTATATTACTGTAACTATAGTGTTGTATTACTGTATCTCTAATATAGTGTTCTATTACTGTATCTATAGTGTTCTATTACTGTAACTATAGTGTTGTATTACTGTATCTCTAGTATAGTGTTATATTACTGTATCTCTAGTATAGTGTTCTATTACTGTATCTCTAGTATAGTGTTCTATTACTGTAACTATAGTGTTGTATTACTGTATCTCTAGTATAGTGTTATATTACTGTATCTCTAGTATAGTGTTCTATTACTGTATCTCTAGTATAGTGTTCTATTACTGTATCTCTAGTATAGTGTTCTATTACTGTAACTATAGTGTTGTATTACTGTATCTCTAGTATAGTGTTCTATTACTGTATCTCCAGTATAGTGTTATTTTACTGTATCTATAGTGTTATATTACTGTATCTATAGTGTTCTATTACTGTATCTCTAGTATAGTGTTCTATTACTGTATCTCTAGTATAGTGTTCTATTACTGTAACTCTAGTATAGTGTTCTATTACTGTAACTCTAGTATAGTGTTCTATTACTGTATCTATAGTGTTCTATTACTGTATCTATAGTTTTCTATTACTGGATCTATAGTGTTCTATTACTGTATCTATAGTGTTCTATTACTGTATCTCTAGTATAGGGTTCTATTACTGTATCTATAGTGTTCTATTACTGTATCTATAGTGTTCTATTACTGTAACTATAGTGTTCTATTACCGTATCTCTAGTATAGTTTTCTATTACTGTATCTATAGTGTTCTATTACTGTATCTATAGTGTTCTATTACTGTATCTATAGTGTTCTATTACTGTAACTATAGTGTTCTATTACTGTATCTATAGTGTTCTATTACTGTATCTATAGTGTTCTATTACTGTAACTATAGTGTTCTATTACTGTATCTCTAGTATAGTGTTCTATTACTGTATCTCTAGTATAGTGTTCTATTACTGTATCTCTAGTATAGTGTTATATTACTGTAACTCTACTATATTCTACTGAATATTGCTAATTATCTTTATAGATTCAGACAGACATTTTACTAATTGATTAGTCTTATTAGTCTTATTAGACTTATGAGTCATATTAGAAGTATACACATTTTACCCTATATTCACATATCAAACATTACTTCCCACTACACATCCGTCATCAACGCAGCATGTGTCCATCAGCTGGTCCAATGCATTATGGGTCGATCAGCGGGTCCAATGCATTATGGGTCCAACAGCGAGTCCACTGCATTATGGGTCCATCAGTGAGTCCTATGGAGGATGGTTCAGTTAAGGGGGTCCTAATTAATTTTACATTATTTAACCTATATTTAACTAGACAAGTCGGTTAAGAACAAATTCTTATTACATTGACCTAGGATGGGTTAATTAGTGGTGTGTGTCTTCATACCCATGTGCAGTGATATCTTTCTCCTCATCACATTCCATCAGGGTAGGCTTTATCTTCAGCACAGAGTCCCCCTCTGTCAGGGTAGGTTTTATCTTCAGCACAGAGTCCCCCTCCATCAGGGTAGGCTTTATCTTCAGCTCAGAGTCCCCCTCCATCAGGGTAGGCTATATCTTCAGCACACAGAGTCCCCCTCTATTAGGAGACAACGGTTGTCCACAGGTCCAGAGCAGAACAGTTTCTCATGGCCCATTACCACACACCTAATGATCACTCCTTATGACACACACACACACACACACACACACACACACACACACACACACACACACACACACACACACACACACACACACACATTCATACACACACACACACACACACACACACACACACACACACACACACACACACACACACACACACACACATTCATACACACACTCTCACACACACACATTCATACAAGGACCTTACAGGAACATAAACAAGCGATGCTAAGAGAGGGGAGGATGGGGGAGATGTGGGAGACAGGGGTGGCTGACGGAGACAGGTAGGATGGGGGAGACAGTGGAAGGTGGGGGAGGTTGAGGGAGGTCTGGGAGGATGGGGGAAATGGGGGAGACAGTGGATTTAGCCCTGTGGTTCGGACTGCTGGAAAACATACTGACGCTGATGTTTTCTCAAGTTTGTTCAGGTAGAAGAACACAGAGGCTGCATCCCAGAGGGCACGACGGTTGAGGCCTGGTCTAAAGTAGTGCACTATATAGGGAATAAGGTGCCATAGGGCTCTGGTCTAAAGTAGTGCACTTTATAGGGAATAAGGTGCCATAGGGCTCTGGTCTAAAGTAGTACACTATATAGGGAATAGGGTTCTATAGGGCTCTGGTCTAAAGTAGTGCACTATATAGGGAATAGGGTGCCATTTGGGACAGTCAGACCCTCAGTTCCACTGATGTGCCATCCTTCAAATAATACGTCCATTGGGGCTCATAGAATATGAAGAACAGTTACTAAAGGTACTGTATGTTCAGAGGAAGAGAAAGACACGTTGGGAGAGGCTGAGTAGTTAAGACACATCAATTCATTAAGGTGACTATTAGCAGTGATGGAATTTCCAACAAAGTGGATGTGGCTAGTCCATTTTGTTGGAAAGACTCCAACCCAACCTAATCTGAAAGTAGCCTACGGACCTTGAGCATCCCTGTATCGGACATGATTCTACAATAGGGAATTACAAAAGGACAAGTACATCTCACTTCTGTAGTGCTTAAACCAAAGTACTTTACACGACCTTAAACGAACCTGTCTCTTTCACTTCAAGGTGTTTTTTTTGAGAAACAGCCACATGATGACTTGACTCATCAACTCCAAAAGGACTTTGTGCCCAGTGGGTTGCTTATCAGACTATGAAATTATTGGGGGTGGGTGGTAGTAGGGAGATGTGAGGGGCGGGAACCTTCAAATGCACATTGAATTTCTGTCCTTTCTTTGCCTTTGCCCATTCTGTCCCTCCTCTCTCCCTCCTCTCTCCCTCCTCTCTCCCTCCTCTGTCCCTCCTCTCTCCCTCCTCTCTCCCTCCTCTCTCCCTCCTCTCTCCCTCCTCTGTCCCTCCTCTCTCCCTCCTCTCTCCCTCCTCTGTCCCTCCTCTCTCCCTCCTCTCTCCCTCCTCTCTCCCTCCTCTCTCCCTCCTCTGTCCCTCCTCTCTCCCTCCTCTCTCCCTCCTCTCTCCCTCCTCTCTCCCTCCTCTCTCCCTCCTCTGTCCCTCCTCTCTCCCTCCTCTCTCCCTCCTCTCTCCCTCCTCTCTCCCTCCTCTGTCCCTCATCTCTCCCTCCTCTCTCCCTCCTCTCTCCCTCCTCTGGTATGATATGATCCTCTGTGACTGGTCTGTGACTGATGGTCTTCCTGATTGTGTGTGTGTGTGTGTGTGTGTGTGTGTGTGTGTGTGTGTGTGTGTGTGTGTGTGTGTGTGTGTGTGTGTGTGTGTGTGTGTGTGTGTGTGTGTGTGTGTGTGTGTGTGTGTGTGTGTGTGTGTGTGTGTGTGTGAGAGAGAGAGAGAGAGAGAGAGATCTTTCTTCACAGTCCCCATTTCCAGAACAGACTATGGGAGGTAGACAGTACTACATAGAGCCATGACTACATGGAACTCTATTCCACAGTACTACATAGAGCCATGACTACATGGAACTCTATTCCACAGTACTACATAGAGCCATGACTACATGGAACTCTACTCCACAGTACTACATAGAGCCATGACTACATGGAACTCTATTCCACAGTACTACATAGAGCCATGACTACATGGAACTCTATTCCACAGTACTACATAGAGCCATGACTACATGGAACTCTATTCCACAGTACTACATAGAGCCATGACTACATGGAACTCTATTCCACAGTACTACATAGAGCCATGACTACAAGGAACTCTATTCCACAGTACTACATAGAGCCATGACTACATGGAACTCTATTCCACATTACTACATAGAGCCATGACTACATGGAACTCTATTCCACAGTACTACATAGAGACATGACTACATGGAACTCTATTCCACATCAGGTAACTGATGCAGCAGGAGAATCAGATTTAAAAAACAGATAAAAATACACCTTATGGAACAGCGGGGACAGTGAAGCAATACAGACACATGCATATACACACACACGATAACATATGCACTATAAACACAAGTACACATAGATTTAGTACTGTAGATATGTGGTCGTGGTGGAGACGGGGCCTGAGGGCACACAGTGTGTTGTGAAATCAGTGAATGTATTGTAATGTTTTTAAAATTGTATAAACTGCCTTAATCTCGAAAATTGGCCCTCTCATGAAAACATCTGTAACATCTGGAAAGAACGACTTCCATGAACACGTGACTCGTCTGAAGGTTACCGTACCGTTCATAATTATTTTAAAGGAAATACACAGAACACAAAGGGAAAGGCAACATGGAAATTGTTGGTCCCATGTTTCAGGAGTTGAAATTAAAGATCCCAGAAATGTTCCACACTGTAATGATTTTCTTCTTCCTCTGAACACAAAAACAAAATAACAAAAGGAATAAATGAAAACCGAAATGTATGGAAAACACAGACACAGAAAACAACTACCCACAAATCATAGTGGGAACACAGGTTGCCTAAGTACGGTTCTCAATCAGAGACAACGATTGACAGCTGCCTCTGACTGGGAACCATACCAGGCCAAAAGAACAAACACAAAACATAGAACAAAAACATTGAATGCCCACCCCAACTCACGCCCCGACCAAACCAAAATAGAGACATAAAAAGGAACAGGTCAGGACGTGACACATGTGCACAGAAAGGTTATTTCTCTCAAATGTTGGGCACAAATGTGTTTACATCCCTGTTAGTGAGCATTTCTCCTTTGCCAAGATAATCCATCCACCTGACAGGTGTGACATATCAAGAAGCTGATTAAACAGCAAGATCATTACGCAGGTGCACCTTGTGCTGGGGAAAATAACAGGCCACTCTAAAATGTGCAGTTTTGTCACACAACACAAAGCCACAGATGTCTAAAATTTTGAGGGAGCGTAAAATTGGCATGCTTACTGTTGGAATGTCCACCAGAGATGTTGCCAGTGAATTTAATGTTAATTTCTCTACCATAACCCGCCTCTTATTTTGTTAAAAAAAATATGCCAGTACGTCCAACCCGACCTCACAACATGTAACCATGCCAACCCAGGACCTCCATATCCGGCTTCTTCACCTGCGTGATCTTCTGAGACCAGCCACCTAGACAGGTGAAACTGAGAAGTATTTATGTATCTAATAAAGCCATTTTGTGAGGAAAAACTCTGTCTGATAGGCTGGGCTAGGCTCCCCAGTGAGTGGGCCTATACCCTCCCAGGCCCACCTCCCAGGCCCCCCCATGGCTGCGCTCCAGTACAGTCATATGAAATCCTATAGATTTGGGCCTATTGAATTTATTTCAATTCACTGATTTCCTTATATGAAATGGAACTCAGTAAAATTGTTGAAATTGTTGCGTGTTCTGTTTTATATTTTTGTTTTGTATATGAAGAAGTTTAAATACATATATAGGACAGACACTTTGAAATAAACTTCCTTTTGATATTTTTTTTTGACTATCTGTTTTTAATGTATGAATCTATTATTCAATGTGTTTCTATGGTCTAATAGCGGTAAGGCTAAATTCAATGTTTCGTCCAAACATTTGTTATTTATTTTTGATACCTAAAGGGGTCTTAAAATTCATCATCAAATAGTTAAATTATCCCTGGTAGGAACATCATAAAGCAATTCCATATGTTAAAGTATTAAAACAATTCCATATGTTAAAGTATTAAAACAATTCCATGTGTTAAAGTATTACAACAATTCCATTAGCTTAGTAGATCCCCCCCCTTTTGGACCGGAGCCTTGTAGAGGCCTACAGCTCAGCTGTGGTTGGTCAGTGAGTAAGCATCAATAGCTACTGCATCTGCTTCAGCATGGTAGTGGTCAGAAAGATGTGATGAATCAGTCTTCATGTCCCCACGGTAAACATTTCAAAGAGGACCTGTTGTGTATACTGCCTGCACCATGCAGGGGATGAAGGCCATTTCCTCTACACCTCTTCTCAGGTTCACAGAATGTCTTCTAGGCAGTTTAAAGCCAGTACCTCAGGCCACAGCCTAATGGAATTCATGGCTCTGAATCAAAACTGGCCACAAAGGCAGGAAATAAGAAAAGGTAGGTATGTGGTGCCACACTACCCTCTAGAGTAGAACTTAGTAGAACAGAACAAAGTGGTACAACACTATCCTATAGAGTAGAACTTAGTAGAACAGAACCGAGTGGTACAACACTATCCTCTAGAGTAGAACTTAGTGGAACAGAACCGAGTGGTACAACACTATCCTATAGAGTAGAACATAGCAGAACAGAACAAAGTGGTACAACCCTATCCTATAGAGTAGAACTTAGTAGAACAGAACAAAGTGGTACAACACAATCCTATAGAGTATAACTTAGTAGGACAGAACAGAGTGGTACAACACTATCCTCTAGAGTAGAACTTAGTAGAACAGAACACAGTGGCGCCACGCTACCCTCTAGAGTATAAATTAGTAGAATGGAAAAGAATGGTACTACACTACCCTCTAGAGTAGAACTGAGTAGAACAGAACAGAGTGGTACAACACTATCCTATAGAGCAGAACTTAGCAGAACAGAACAGAGTGGTACAACACTATCCTCTAGAGTAGAACTTAGCAGAACAGAACATAGTGGTGCCACGCTAACCTCTAGAGTATAAATTAGTAGAATGGAAAAGAGTGGTACAACACTACCCTCTAGAGTAGAATTTATTAGAACAGAAGAGTACAGAATGGTACCACACTATCCTGTTGAGTAGAACTTAGTAGAACAGAAGAGAGGGGGACTACACTATCTCTAGAGTATAACTTAGCAGAACAGAATATAATGGTACCACACTACCCTTAAGACTACCCTCTACACTACCCTCTAGAGTAGAACTGAGTAGAACAGAACAGAGTGCTACCACACTGCCCTCTAGAGTAGAACTTAGCAGAACGGAACAGAGTGTTACCACACTACCCTCTAGAGTAGAATTTAGCAGAACAGAACAGAACAGAGTAGTACCACACTATCCTCTAGAGTAGAACTGCGTAGAACAGAAGAGAGTGGTACCACACTGACCTCTAGAGTAGAACTTAGCAGACAACAACAGAACAAAGTGGTACCAAACTATCCTCTAGGATAGAACTTAGTAGAACAGAACAGAGTGTTGCCACACTATCCTCTAGAGTAGAAATTAGCAGAAGAGAACATAACAGAGTGGTACCAAACTATCCTCTAGAGTAGAAATTAGTAGAACAGAAAAGAGTGGTACCACACTATCTTCTAGAGTAGAACTTATCAGAACAGAACAGAGTGGTACCACACTATCCTCTAGAGTCAAACTTAGGAGAACAGAACAGAACAGAGTGGTACCACACTGCCTTTTAGTGTAGAACGTAGTAGAACATAACAGACCAGAGTGCTACCACACTACCCTCTAGAGTGCAACTGAGTAGAACAGAGTGGTTCCACACTACCCTCTACAGAATAACTTAGTGGAACAGAACATAACAGAACAGAGTGGTACCACACTACACTCTAGTGTAGAACTTTGCAGAACAGAACAGAGTGGTACCACACTATCCTCTAGAGTATAACTTAGTATAACAGAACAGAACAGAGTGGTACCACACTATCCTCTAGAATAGAACTTAGTAGAACAGAACAGAAAAGATTGGTACCAAACTATACTCTAGAGTAGAAATGTGTAGAACAGAAAATAGTGGTACTACACTATCCTTTAGTGTAGACCTCAGTAGAACAGAACAGAGTGGTACCACACTATCCTCTAGACTAGAACTTAACAGAACAGAGTGGTACCACACTATCCTCTAGACTAGAACTTAACAGAACAGAGTGGTACCACACTATCCTATAGAGTAGAACTTAGTAGAACAGAACAGAGTGGTACCACACTATCCTCTAGAATAGAAATTAGTAGAACAGAACAGAAAAGATTGATACCACACTATACTCTGGAGTAGAAATTAGTAGAACAGAAAAGAGTGGTACTACACTACCCTCTAGTGTAGACCTGAGTAGAACAGAACAGTGTGGTACCAAACTATCCTCTAGAGTAGAACTTAGCAGAAGAGAACAGAACAGAGTGGTACCTAACTATCCACTAGAATAGAAATTAGTAGAACAGAAAAGAGTGGTACCACACTATCTTCTAGAGTAGAACTTAACAGAACAGAGTTGTACCACCATACCCCCTAGAGTGGAACTTACTAAAACAGAACAGAACATAGTTGTGCCACACTACCCTCTAGAGTAGAACTTAGCAGAACAGAACACAGTTGTACCACACTACCCCCTAGAGTAGAACTTAGCAGAACAGAACATAGTTGTACCACACTACCCTCTAGAGTAGAACTTAGCAGAACAGAACAGAGTTGTACCACACTACCCCCTAGAGTAGAACTTAGCAGAACAGAACATAGTTGTACCACACTACCCTCTAGAGTAGAACTTAGATGTTTTGTCTTGGTCCAGCCTAACGAGGCAGCAGTCCTTTAGTAGTGATGTTTTGTCTTGGTCCAGCCTAACGAGGCAGCATTCGTTTAGTAGTGATGTTTTGTCTTGGTCCAGCCTAACGAGGCAGCATTCGTTTAGTAGTGATGTTTTGTCTTGGTCCAGCCTAACGAGGCAGCATTCGTTTAGTAGTGATGTTTTGTCTTGGTCCAGCCTAACGAGGCAGCAGTCCTTTAGTAGTGATGTTTTGTCTTGGTCCAGCCTAACGAGGCAGCAGTCCTTTAGTAGTGATGTTTTGTCTTGGTCCAGCCTAACGAGGCAGCAGTCCTTTAGTAGTGATGTTTTGTCTTGGTCCAGCCTAACGAGGCAGCAGTACTTTAGTAGTGATGTTTTGTCTTGGTCCAGCCTAACGAGGCAGCATTCCTTTAGTAGTGATGTTTTGTCTTGGTCCAGCCTAACGAGGCAGCAGTCCTTTACTAGTCGGTCCCTCCAGGATTTCACACCATTTTTGTGTTTTTTTCTGCGGCCAAAAATGCCTGATTTTGGGGCAGCTCTTCTGAAATTCTACGATCCATGTTGCAATGGGGTTTTTTTTCACGTTAAATACATATCAATTATTAAAAATCCATGTGCTCAGTTTTAGGATGATTTTAAGCAGAAAACAAAGTACGTCCTTTGACATAACTTTAAATTCATCATATTACTTTTTCTGTGAGGCAGGAAATGGACTCGTATTATCTAGAAACTTCATTCCTATATGTCCCAAAATGGCACCCTATTCCCTATTTAGTGCACTACTTTCTACCAGAGCCCTATCAAACTAGGGAACTATAGGGTATAGGGTGCCATTTGGGATTCAGCCTATGTTACCCAGTTTGACTGTCACGCCCACTTAACTTTCCCATTCAAAAGCAGGAAGGACGGAGACCGGGAAGTGCCAGAACGAGGACATGGAATTACCCTAACAAAAATCACCAACTGCAGGAACTGAGGGGTTGATTAAGCATGCCCCAAAAATTTATTTCAACTTTTGTGATTTCTAAAAAATACATCGTCCACGTTGAATATTTTATGAAATATCGGTAAGGAAAGAGTCTTTTTTGGGGGGTTGAAGTTTTAAACCTGTGTAGAAATTATTCTTTAATGTGTCATCATACTCTGTAGTCCGGAAACGCTTAACATGAACATGTTCCATTACACAGACTGACACTGTCCTTACTGCAAAGGTTAATTTGAAATGAATTTGCTCGAGTCCAAAGCTCCGAATGGTTCCCTATGATTCTATCATTGAGTTATCACAAATACCCAGCCACTAGCCTGTCTATCTGTCTTCCTCCCCTGTCTGCTTGTCTGTCTGCTTGTCTGCCTGTCTGTCTGTATAAGCCCCTGACCACTTGTGTGCATAACATGGTCTGATGTCGATCACTGGCGAGGCACGGAGGTAAGGAGAAGAGAGGGAAGGAGCTGTCTCCTGTGGCAGGACTGATAATAGCGAACCTTGCTGTCGCCTGCAGCAGGAAAATAGCATAATTTGGAGCTTAAGTCTGCTCCAACGATCCATTACACAGGCAGCACAGAGCGCCTGGGCTGACACATCTCCTTCACAACTATAGGGGGACGGATAGAGGGAGGGAAATAGAATTGTCTGAGAAAATGTGAGTGGTGGACAGTGTAACACGATTGGGACAATCAATCTCACAGTTTTCAATCTAAATATCAGAACAAGTTGAAGGAAATGTCTGTTAGACAGAGACAGAGAGAAAGAGAGAGACAGAGAGTCCCCTCATCCAGCTGATCCTGGGGCCGAGTTCACAAACATGTTCTACTAACACACTGAAGCCTCAGGACCAGAACATCCAATCCAATCAATCAGAATAAACTAAATTACAACAGTCAAGACAAAACTAAATTACTTTTTGGGAAACACCAGCACAAAGCAAAATGCACTGCTATCTGGCCCTAAATCGACAGTCCTCCATGGAAAACTATTTGACCGTGGTTACTGATCAAAACCTTAGAAAAACTTTTACAACGTACAGGCTCAGTGAGCACAGCCTTGCCATTGAGAAGGGTAGACACAGGAAAACCTGGCTCCCTGTGGAGGAAAGGCTGTGCAACCACAACAGCAGAACCCGAGACGGAGCTGCATTTCCTGAATAAATGAAAAACATATATAACAATTAGAGAGTGTAATTTCACCAAATGTGAAACCCTTATGAAACCCTTATACAAGGCTTCAAAGACCTCTCTGATGAGGACAAGCTACCCGTCCTGTTGGGGGAAGACGCAGAGGGCTGTGGGTTGGCAGCGCACTACATTGTTGCCTGCCATAAGGACAGTGTCTGACAGACCAACCTGCACATGTCCTCTATTCAAATGTTAATGTTATTGTCCATTGCATGATTATTTTTACCCTTGAATATTGTTGTTACTGATTGTCCCATTGACAATTTTGAGTAGTATCACTTAATCTCCACAGAGAGAGAGAGACAAACAGACAGAGACAGAGAGAGAGACAGAGACAGAGAGAACCAGAGACAGAGAGAACCAGAGACAGAGAGAGAGAGAGACAGAGAGAGAGAGAGAGACAGAGAGAGAGAGAGAGAGAGAGAAAGAGAGAGAGAGAGAGAAAGAGAGAGAGAGAGAGAGAGAGAGAGAGAGAGAGAAAGACAAAGAGACAGACAGAGAAAAGACAGACGGTTAAATAAATAGATAGACAAAAGCATTCATATTTCTGCAAACTATCCTCAATGCTGATGACACCAAATGTTTTCTTTGCAATATCATTCTAATTCACCATGGTTCTGTTGAATGTAACCTGCCCTTACAGATTCTGCATCTCAAACTGAGTTGGCTGATTTCCGTATATTTTCTACCTGTATCCATCCATCCTGACCGCTGTGGCTCTGTACAGTGGCCAAAATGGTGCCTTTTCACACTAAATGAAACACTTTGCCCTTTGTACCAATAATAAGTTAATGACAACACTGTGGAGTGGACGGGTGGGTCACTCGGCAACAGTGTGAAGCCGCCATCTGCTTTGGGATTGTAATTAGTTATTAAACGTGTTACATACCAAGGCCAGCTTCCTGCATGCCCTCCATTATCAAACGAGCGCTGTCCTGAACACACCTCAGCCGGCACAGAGGAACAACCTAGCCGGCTCCCTGTATCAAACCACGTTTCTCCTGGACACACCTCAGTCTGCACAGAGGGACAACCTGGCCGGCTCCCTGTATCAAACCACGTTTCTCCTGGACACACCTCAGTCTGCACAGAGGGACAACCTGGCCGGCTCCCTGTATCAAACCACGTTTCTCCTGGACACACCTCAGTCTGCACAGAGGAACAACCTGGCCGGCTCCCTGTATCAAACCACCTTTCTCCTGGACACACCTCAGCCGGCACAGAGTAACAAAGCCAGAAAACCTGATGTGCTTCAAAATGGCCGTATTGAGTTTTGTTGTGTGTTTATGTTGCACCTCATACAGTGCTTTGATTTCTAGGATGTGTGCCCATGTCAGTATGTGTTTGTTTAGTGTCAATATATAAAAACAATGGTCAACAGTCAGTCCTTTTTACTTTTTACTGTTACTGATAAGATAAAAAATAAATTAATTGACTTGGATAAGTTAATATGTGACTATCCATCTACTAACCTAGCCTTGTCCTTAACCGTAGCCCTAACCTTAATCCTTATCCATACGCATAACAACAGCCCTTAGCCATGGTATACGGGCCACATACCACCCCCCCCCCCCACCCCCCTCTAGGGCCATATTGCTTAAGTAGAGAATCTACAGATGGAAAATCCAGACTATTCCAAAATGAAGTGTGACATAACTTTAATTAAAGCCCAAATAACTTTTTTTTTTTTTAATGACATAGTTGACCCAAAATATGTATTATATTATTTGACATATTCAGTTTGGTAAACAGTATGCCTCAAACAGCCTGCTAAAATACCCCGACTGATGTAAACTGATACGTCACTTAGACACATAGCTGTTGTCCTTCACTTAAACTCATTTATCTCCACAAAGTCAATTATTTCCTATTGGCTCTGGTCAAAAGAAGCCCGCTATTAAAGGGATTCTGATGCTATTTGTAACTGTCTGTATATCCATCTGTAATGGCTGTTCCTCAATGTTCCATCCATCTAGAGTGGCTGTTCCTCGATGTTTATCCATCAGCAATGGCTGTTCAATACTATTCCATCCATCTAGAGTGGCTGTTCAATACTGTTCAATACTGTTCCATCCATCTAGAGTGGCTGTTCAATACTGTTCAATACTGTTCCATCCATCTAGAGTGGCTGTTCAATACTGTTCAATACTGTTCCATCCATCTAGGTTGGCTGTTCAATGCTGTTCAATACTGTTCCATCCATCTAGGTTGGCTGTTCAATACTGTTCCATCTATCTAGAGTGGCTGTTCAATACTGTTCAATACTGTTCCATCCATCTAGGTTGGCTGTTCAATGCTGTTCAATACTGTTCCATCCATCTAGGTTGGCTGTTCAATACTGTTCCATCTATCTAGAGTGGCTGTTCAATACTGTTCAATACTGTTCCATCCATCTAGAGTGGCTGTTCAATACTGTTCAATACTGTTCCATCCATCTAGAGTGGCTGTTCAATACTGTTCCATCCATCTAGAGTGGCTGTTCAATACTGTTCAATACTGTTCCATCCATCTAGAGTGGCTGTTCAATACTGTTCAATACTGTTCCATCCATCTATAGTGGCTGTTCAATACTGTTCCATCCATCTAGAGTGGCTGTTCAATACTGTTCCATCCATCTAGAGTGGCTGTTCAATACTGTTCAATACTGTTCCATCCATCTAGGTTGGCTGTTCAATACTGTTCCATCTATCTAGAGTGGCTGTTCAATACTTTTCAATACTGTTCCATCCATTTAGAGTGGCTGTTCAATACTGTTCCATCCATCTAGAGTGGCTGTTCAATACTGTTCAATACTGTTCAATACTGTTCCATCCATCTAGGTTGGCTGTTCAATACTGTTCAATACTGTTCCATCCATCTAGAGTGGCTGTTCAATACTGTTCCATTCTCCTAGAATGGCTGTTCAATACTGTTCAATACTGTTCAATACTGTTCCATCCATCTAGAGTGGCTGTTCAATACTGTTCCATCTGTCTAGAGTGGCTGTTCAATACTGTTCCATCCATCTAGAGTGGCTGTTCAATACTGTTCCATCCATCTAGAGTGGCTGTTCAATACTGTTCAATACTGTTCCATCCATCTAGAGTGGCTGTTCAATACTGTTCCATCCATCTAGAGTGGCTGTTCAATACTGTTCAATACTGTTCCATCCATCTAGAGTGGCTGTTCAATGCTGTTCAATACTGTTCCATCCATCTAGAGTGGCTGTTCAATACTGTTCCATCTATCTAGAGTGGCTGTTCAATACTGTTCAATACTGTTCCATCCATCTAGAGTGGCTGTTCAACAAGCAATATGTTATGTTGTCAAGAGACTGGACATTGGTGTGTAGGATGCTTGGGAGAGGTGCCTAATTTGCCCGTCTCCGGAGCCTGACCAGAAGACCGCTTCGTCTGTCCCTTTTACTGCGTCGTTGTTTTGGTTTGCCGACTGGGATCCGATCCATTGTCCTGGGTGGTGGTCAAAACACAGGATCCGCTTCGGGAAAGTCATATTCCTGGTCGTAATGATGGTGAGTTGACGTTGCCCTTATATTCAGTAGTTCCTCCCGACTGTATGTAATGAAGCCTAAGATTACCTGGGGTAACAATGTAAGAAATAACACGTAAAAAACTAAATACTGCATAGTTTCCTAGGAACGCGAAGCGAGGTCACACATCTTGCTGCTGTGATGTCACACTGTGGAATTTAAGCTGTGGAAAATGTGTCTCTAATATTGTCTTCCATTTGGTAGGAGGTTAGGAAGTGCAGCTCAGTTCCCACCTCATTTTGTGTGCACATAGCCTGTCTTCTCTTGAGAGCCATGTCTGCCTACGGCGGCCTTTCTCAATAGCAAGGCTATGCTCACTGAGTCTGTACATAGTCAAAGCTTTCCTTAATTTTGGGTCAGTCACAGTGGTCAGGTTTTCTGCCGCTGTGTACTCTCTGTTTAGGGACAAATAGCATTCTAGTTTGCTCTGTTTTTTGTTAATTCTTTCCAATGTGTCAAGTAATTATCTTTTTGTTGTCTCATGATTTGCTTGGGTCTAAATGTGCTGTTGTCCTGGGGCTCTGTGGGGTGTGTTTGTGTTTGTGTTTGTGAACTGAGCCCCAGGACCAATTCGCTTCCTTTTAGGTGGTTGTTGAATTGAATGTCTATTTTCTGCATTTTGATAATTAGTGGGTATCGGTCTAATTCTGCTCTGCATGCATTATTTGATGTTTTACGTTGTACAAAGAGGATATTTTTGCAGAATTCTGTGTGCAGAGTCTCAATTTGGTGTTTGTCCCATTTTGTAAATTTTTGGTTGGTGAGCAGACCCCAGACCTCACAACCATAAAGGGCAATGTGTTCTATAACTGATTCAAGCATTTTTAGCCCGATCCTAATTGGTATGTCAAATTTTATGTTCCTTTTGATGGCACAGAAGGCCCTTCTTGCCTTGTCTCTCAGATCGTTCACAGCTTTGTGGAAGTTACCTGTGGCTCTGAGGTATCTATTGTTTTTTTGTGTCTCCAGGGCAACCGTGTCTAGATGGAATTTGTATTGCTTTTTTGGAACACCATTATTTTTGTCTTACTGAGATTTACTGTCAGGCCCAGGTCTGACAGAATCTGTGCAGAATATCTAGGTGATGCTGTAGACCCTCCTTGATCTAGCTGCTGCTGTAGGCACCAGATCATTAGCAAACAGAATATGCTGTTAATGATAATGCAGAGGATTTTACCAAGGTTGCTGTTGACACATATTTCACGGTAGTTATTGGGGTCATATTTGTCTCCACTTTTGTGGATTGGGGTGATCAGTCCTTGGTTCCAAATATTGGGGAATATGCCAAAGCTAAGGATGATGTTAAAGAGTTTAAGTATAGCCAATTGGAATTTGTTGTCTGTATATTTGATCATTTCATTGAGGATACCGTCAACACCACAGGCCTTTTTGGGTTGGAGGGTTTTTATTTTGTCCTGTAGTTCATTCAATGTAATTGGAGAATCCAGTGGGTTCTGGTCGTCTTTAATGGTTGATTCTAAGATTTGTATTTGATCATGTGTATGTTTTTGCTGTTTGTTCTTTGTTATAGAGCCAAAAAGGTTGAAGAAGTGGTTTCCTCATACATCTCCATTTTGGACAGATAATTCTTCGTATTTGTTTAGTGTTTACCAATTTTCCCAGAAGTTTTGAGTCTACATTGAGCAGATTTCTGACTCTTCCTTCTTTTTCCGTAGAGTATTTCTGTATTGTTTTAGTGATTCACCATAGTGAAAGCTTGGGCTCAGAATTTCTGGGTCAGTATGTTTTTGGTTGGACAGGTTTCTCAATTTCTTTCTTAGGTTTTTGAATTCTTCATCAATCCATTTGTCATTGTTGTTCATTCTTAGGTTTTCTGCTTAACATTTTTAGAATTAAGGGAAGCTGACAGGTAAAATGTGCGTTTTAGGTTTTTCGACTGCCAAGTTTATACCTTCACTATTATAGTGAAATGTTTTATCCAGGAAGTTGTTTAAAAGAGAATTAATTTGTTGGTGCCTAATTATTTTTTGGTAGGTTTCCACACTACTTTCCTTCCAGCTACATAATTTCTTAATATTATTCAGTTCCTTTGGCTTTGATGCCTCATGATTGAGTATTGCTCTGTTCAAGTAGACTGTGATTTTGTTGTAAACTGATAGGGGTGTCAGTGGACTGTCTGGGATACTCTAGGTTGATGTCAGTGATAAAGGTCTGTAATGATGCCTCTAGCACTGAGATGCAGTGTCTTAGACCTCTGATCCAGGGTCTGTAGTGATGCACTGAGATGCAGTGTCTTAGACCGCTGAACCAGGGTCTGTAGTGACGCCTCTAGCACTGAGATGCAGTGTCTTAGACCTCTGAACCAGGGTCTGTAGTGACGCCTCAGGCACTAAGATGCAGTGTCTTAGACCACTGAACCAGGGTCTGTAGTGACGCCTCTAACACTGAGATGCAGTGTCTTAGACCACTGAACCAGGGTGTCTGTAGTGACGCCTCTAGCACTGAGATGCAGTGCCTTAGACCGCTGTGCCTCTTGGGAGCCATGATGAGATGACCTATAGGTGTACTAACCATAGGAGTCCCCTCGAAGCCCACCATTGACTATGTACATACCCAGCGTCTGACAGAGCTGCAGGAGTTGTGACCCGTTTCTGTTGGTTATGTTGTTATAGTTGTGCCTAGGGGGACACATAGGGGAGGGAATGCTGTCACCTCCAGGCAGGTGTTTGTCCCCTGTGTGCTGAGGGTGTCGGGTTCTTGTCTAGTTCTGGCATTTTGTCGCCACAGACTAGAATATGTCCCTGGGCCTGGAAAGGATTGATTTCCCACTCCAGGATGGAGAAGCTGTCTTCATTAAAGTTTGGGGATTCTAGTGGGGGTATATAGGTAGCTCACAGGAGGACATTTTTCTATGTTAAGATCATTTCCTTTTGAATTTCTAGCCAGGTGTACAATGTTCCTGTTTTGATTAATTTAATAGAGTGGTTTAGGTCTGCTCTATACCAAATTAGCATAGTCCCTCCCCTGTTTCACACCTGGTAGTTTGGTGGATGGGACTACCAGCTCTCTGTAACCTAGAGGGCAACCTGTGGGTACGTCTCCTCTATACCACCCATCTGGTAGTTTGGTGGATGGGAATACCAGCTCTATGTAACCTAGAGGACAACCAGTGGGTCCATCTCCTCTATACCATGTTTCACAACTGGTAGTGTGGTGGATGGGACTACCAGCTCTCTGTAACCTATAGGGCAACCAGTGGGTCCATCTCCTCTATACCGTGTTTCACAACTGGTAGTGTGGTGGATGGGACTACCAGCTCTCTGTAACCTAGAGGGCAACCAGTGGGTCCATCTCCTCTATACCATGTTTCACAACTGGTAGTGTGGTGGATGGGACTACCAGCTCTCTGTAACCTAGAGGGCAACCAGTGGGTCCATCTCCTCTATACCATGTTTCACAACTGGTAGTGTGGTGGATGGGACTACCAGCTCTTTGTAACCTAGAGGGCAACCAGTGGGGCCATCTCCTCTATACCACCCACCTGGTAGTTTGGTGGATGGGACTACCAGCTCTCTGTAACCTAGAGGACAACCAGGGGGTCCATCTCCTCTATACCACCCACCTGGTAGTGTGGTGGATGGGACTACCAGCTCTCTGTAACCTAGAGGGCAACCAGTGGGTCCATCTCCTCTATAACATGTTTCTTATAGGATGACAATGTCTGTATTTCTAATTTCTTTGCTGAAGTCCGGGTTCCTGCTCTTTAAGATAAAGGCAGATGACCTCTGACCTTGTATATTCCAGGATGAGATAAGGCTTTGTGTTCCATAAAGTGTCCTCTCCCTCTCTCTCTCTTTCAATTCAAAGGGCTTTATTGTCATGGGAAACGTATTTTGCAAAAGCAATTGAAGTAGATAATATTACAAAAGTGAACGTTAGTCCCAAGTTTTTTAAGGAATAGACATTCCAAATGTCATTACGTCTCTACATGGTGTTGTAATGATGTGGAAACAGGGCAAGTACAGAAGGGAAACTAAATGAACATAAATATGGGTTGTATTAACAATGGTGTTTGTTCTACGATGCCACCTTTCCATAGGTGTCATTTCGCCAAATTGCTGCCTTGTTGTTGTCATGTTGTGTTGCTGCCATGTTGTTGTTGTTGTGTTTCTACCATGTTGTTGTCATGTTGTGTTGCTACCATGTTGTTGTCATGTTGTGTTGCTGCCATGTTGTTGTTGTGTTGCTACCATGTTGTTGTCATGTTGTGTTGCTGCCATGTTGTTGTTGTGTTGCTACCATGTTGTTCTCATGGTGTGTTGCTGCCATGTTGTTGTTGTGTTGCTACCATGTTGTTGTCATGTTGTGTTGCTGCCATGTTGTTGTTGTGTTGCTACCATGTTGTTCTCATGGTGTGTTGCTGCCATGTTGTTGTTGTGTTGCTACCATGTTGTTCTCATGGTGTGTTGCTGCCATGTTGTTGTTGTGTTGCTACCATGTTGTTCTCATGGTGTGTTGCTGCCATGTTGTTGCCATGGTGTGTTGTGTTTCTCCCGTGTTCTTGTGTTTCTACCATGTTGTTGTCATGGTGTGTTGCTACCATGTTGTTGTCATGTTGTGTTGCTACCATGTTGTTGTCATGGTGTGTTGCTACCATGTTGTTGTCATGGTGTGTTGCTACCATGTTGTTGTCATGGTGTGTTGCTGCCATGTTGTTGTCATGGTGTGTTGCTACCATGTTGTTGTCATGGTGTGTTGCTATCATGTTGTTGTCATGGTGTGTTGCTACCATGTTGTTGTCATGGTGTGTTGCTACCATGTTGTTGTCATGGTGTGTTGCTGCCATGTTGTTGTCATGGTGTGTTGTGTTTCTCCCGTGTTATTGTGTTTCTACCATGTTGTTGTCATGGTGTGTTGCTGCCGTGTTGTTGTCTTTGGTCTCTCTGTATGTAGTGGTGTGTTGTCTCTCTTGTCGTGATATGTTGTCTCTCTGTATGTAGTGGTGGGTTGTCTCTCTGTATGTAGTGGTGGGTTGTCTCTCTGTATGTAGTGGTGGGTTGTCTCTCTGTATGTAGTGGTGGGTTGTCTCTCTTGTCGTGATGTGTTGTCTCTCTGTATATAGTGGTGTGTTGTCTCTCTGTATGTAGTGGTGGGTTGTCTCTCTGTATGTAGTGGTGTGTTGTCTCTCTGTATGTAGTGGTGTGCTGTCTCTCTGTATATAGTGGTGTGTTGTCTCTCTGTATGTAGTGGTGGGTTGTCTCTCTGTATGTAGTGGTGGGTTGTCTCTCTTGTCGTGATGTGTGTTCTGTCCTATATATTCTTTTTATTTAGTATTTTTATTCCCCGTCCCAGGAGGCCTTTTGGTAGGACATCATTATAAATAAGAATTTGTTCTTAACTGACTTTTCTAGTTAAATTAAAAATGTAAAACATTTAATTGGGTGTGGAAGAACTTGAAAGGCCTGCACAGAGCCCTAACCTCAACCATCGAACACCTTTGGTATGAATTGGAACGGCGACTGCGAGCCAGGCCTGATCGCCCAACATCAGTGCCGGACGTCACTAATGCTCTTGTGGCTGAATGGAAGCAAGTCCCTGCAGCAATGTTCCAACATCTAGTGGAAAGCCTTCCCAGAAGAGTGGAGGCTGTTATAGCAGCAACACTCCAACATCTAGTGGAAAGCCTTCCCAGAAGAGTGGAAGCTGTTATAGCAGCAATGTTCCAACATCTAGTGGAAAGCCTTCCCAGAAGAGTGGAAGCTGTTATAGCAGCAATGTTCCAACATCTAGTGGAAAGCCTTCCCAGAAGAGTGGAAGCTGTTATAGCAGCAATGTTCCAACATCTAGTGGAAAGCCTTCCCAGAAGAGTGAAGGCTGTTATAGCAGCAACATTCCAACATCTAGTGGAAAGCCTTCCCAGAAGAGTGAAGGCTGTTATAGCAGCAAAGAGGGGACCAACTCCATAATAAAGCCTTCCCAGAAGAGTGAAGGCTGTTATAGCAGCAAAGGGGGGACCAACTCCATAATAAAGCCTTCCCAGAAGAGTGAAGGCTGTTATAGCTGCAAAGGGGGGACCAACTCCATAATAAAGCCTTCCCAGAAGAGTGGAGGATGTTATAGCTGCAAAGGGGGGACCAACTCCATAATAAAGCCTTCCCAGAAGAGTGAAGGCTGTTATAGCAGCAAAGGGGGGACCAACTCCATAATAAAGCCTTCCCAGAAGAGTGGAGGATGTTATAGCAGCAAAGGGGGGACCAACTCCATATTAATGCCCATGATTTTGGAATAATATTTTCGACAAGCAGTTGTCCACAAACTTTTGGTCATGTAGTGTACCACATCAAGGGATTGGTCCACAGGGCTGTGGTACTACAAGATAGGTACAAGATAATTGCCAACATCGAGGGATTGGGCCACCGGATGATGCCAAGGTTTTAAGACACAGTGGCTTTCAACATTATTCGAGAAAAGGAAACAGCACAACCTGTTAAAGACAGCTGGCAGAGACTTTACTGTTCAGGCTGGACACAAAATAATGTTGTCTTCGACTATTCCTCTGTGACCAACAAAAACACAAGCAACCGTCTGTACCCAGATCGTCTTCATTATGGAGCTTCGTAAAACAACAAGGTCATCTGTAAGAATTAACTGACATTAAGCATCTGCTGATTCTTCAATAAGTCATCCAGAATAGAGCATGGCTGAGTCCCAAATGCCACCATGGCCTATGGTCCCCGGTCAAAACTAGTGTACTACGAAGGAGATAGGGCGCCTTGCATTGCAGGGTGATGTTTGTCATGAATCTGTCCTGGAGGCAGATCTGTGTGAGTTCTGCTAGATGGGTCAGCCTCAAAGTCACAATAATAATGATTAATTACTATAATGTAAAAAATGCATCAACTATTTTGCTAGGATTAGACAGAGTTAGCATCAAAATTAGCATTGTGGGTAAGGTCAGGGTAAGGTTAGGGTTCAATTTAAAATCAGATTGCATGACTTTGTGGCTGTGCCAGCTAGTGACCACTCTGCAGAGCTGCCTCCAGAACAACATTCATATGAAAAACACGAACCTGTATTGGGAGAACTAACTGCAGAGTAAAACATGAACAATAATTGACAAATTTTCGATGCGGCCCTAAGCAGATTTATACATGACGTTAATGCACCCATGGAGCTCAAAATGTTGATCTAATTACTGTAAGCACCTTCAGCAATAACATACCAGACTATTAACTCAACATGGTGGTCCAGAATGCAAATCTAGAGGAACAGGATTTGACCTCTTCCTATTTACACTGCCGGACATGTTTCCTAAAAAAGGCAACAGCAAAAAATAAATAAATAAAAAGGCAGGTCAAACTTCACATAGAATGTCGATGAGTTTAGTCACAAAAAAATTATGAGTGACCAGGTTCAACATGAAAACCGATAAGGAGAGTAAACCATTGGACAATAGATTGTATCACTACGTACAGAGGCCTTCGGAAAGTATTCAGACCCCTTTGACTTGTTACACATTTTGATACATTACAGCCTTATTTCAAAATGGTTTAAATAACAAAAAGTTGTTCATCAATCTACACACAATACCCCATAATGACATCACAATACCCCATAATGACATCACAATACCCCATACTGACATCACAATACCCCATAATGACACCACAATACCCCATAATGACACCACAATACCCCATAATGACAACACAATACCCCATAATGACACCACAATACCGCTTAATGACACCACAATACCCCATAATGACATCACAATACCGCTTAATGACACCACAATACCCCATAATGACACCACAATACCGCTTAATGACACCACAATACCCCATAATGACACCACAATACCCCATAATGACACCACAATACCCCATAATGACACCACAATACCGCTTAATGACACCACAATACCCCATAATGACATCACAATACCCCATAATGACATCACAATACCCCATAATGACATCACAATACCCCATAATGACATCACAATAACCCATAATGACACCACAATACCCCATAATGACACCACAATACCGCTTAATGACACCACAATACCCCATAATGACACCACAATACCCCATAATGACACCACAATACCCCATAATGACACCACAATACCCCATAATGACACCACAATACCCCATAATGACACCACAATACCCCATAATGACATCACAATACCCCATAATGACATCACAATACCCCATAATGACACCACAATACCCCATAATGACACCACAATACCCCATAATGACATCACAATACCCCATAATGACACCACAATACCCCATAATGACATCACAATACCCCATAATGACATCACAATACCCCATAATGACAACACAATACCCCATACTGACACCACAATACCCCATACTGACACCACAATACCCCATAATGACACCACAATACCGCTTAATGACACCACAATACCCCATAATGACATCACAATACCGCTTAATGACACCACAATACCCCATAATGACACCACAATACCGCTTAATGACACCACAATACCCCATAATGACACCACAATACCCCATAATGACACCACAATACCCCATAATGACACCACAATACCGCTTAATGACACCACAATACCCCATAATGACATCACAATACCCCATAATGACATCACAATACCCCATAATGACATCACAATACCCCATAATGACATCACAATACCCCATAATGACACCACAATACCCCATAATGACACCACAATACCGCTTAATGACACCACAATACCCCATAATGACACCACAATACCCCATAATGACACCACAATACCCCATAATGACACCACAATACCCCATAATGACACCACAATACCCCATAATGACATCACAATACCCCATAATGACATCACAATACCCCATAATGACATCACAATACCCCATAATGACACCACAATACCTCATAATGACACCACAATACCCCATAATGACACCACAATACCCCATAATGACACCACAATACCCCATAATGACACCACAATACCCCATAATGAGAACACAATACCCCATAATGACACCACAATACCCCATAATGACATCACAATACCCCATAATGACACCACAATACCCCATAATGACATCACAATACCCCATAATGACATCACAATACCCCATAATGACACCACAATACCGCTTAATGACACCACAATACCCCATAATGACATCACAATACCCCATAATGACATCACAATACCCCATAATGACACCATACAATACCCCATAATGACACCACAATAACGCTTAATGACACCACAATACCCCATAATGACACCACAATACCCCATAATGACATCACAATACCCCATAATGACACCACAATACCCCATAATGACACCACAATACCGCTTAATGACACCACAATACCCCATAATGACACCACAATACCCCATAATGACACCACAATACCCCATAATGACACCACAATACCCCATAATGACACCACAATACCGCTTAATGACACCACAATACCCCATAATGACACCACAATACCCCATAATGACACCACAATACCGCTTAATGACACCACAATACCCCATAATGACATCACAATACCCCATAATGACATCACAATACCCCATATTGACACCACACAATACCCCATAATGACACCACAATACCGCTTAATGACACCACAATACCCCATAATGACACCACAATACCCCATAATGACATCACAATACCCCATAATGACATCACAATACCCCATAATGACATCACAATACCCCATAATGACATCACAATACCCCATAATGACACCACAATACCGCTTAATGACACCACAATACCCCATAATGACACCACAATACCCCATAATGACACCACAATACCCCATAATGACACCACAATACCCCATAATGACACCACAATACCCCATAATGACATCACAATACCCCATAATGACATCACAATACCCCATAATGACATCACAATACCCCATAATGACATCACAATACCCCATAATGACACCACAATACCGCTTAATGACACCACAATACCCCATAATGACACCACAATACCCCATAATGACACCACAATACCCCATAATGACACCACAATACCCCATAATGACACCACAATACCCCATAATGACATCACAATACCCCATAATGACACCACAATACCCCATAATGACATCACAATACCCCATAATGACACCACAATACCCCATAATGACATCACAATACCCCATAATGACATCACAATACCCCATAATGACATCACAATACCCCATAATGACATCACAATACCCTATAATGACACCACACAATACCCCATAATGACATCACAATACCCCATAATGACACCACAATACCCCATAATGACATCATAATACCCCACAATGACATCACAATACCCCATAATGACACCACAATACCCCATAATGACATCACAATACCCCATAATGACATCACAATACCCCATAATGACATCACAATACCCCATAATGACACCACAATACCCCATAATGACATCACAATACCCCATAATGACACCACAATACCCCATAATGACATCACAATACCCCATAATGACATCACAATACCCCATAATGACACCACAATACCCCATAATGACATCACAATACCCCATAATGAGAACACAATACCCCATAATGACACCACATTACCCCATAATGACATCACAATACCCCATAATGACACCACAATACCCCATAATGACATCACAATACCCCATAATGACATCACAATACCCCATAATGACACCACAATACCGCTTAATGACACCACAATACCCCATAATGACATCACAATACCCCATAATGACATCACAATACCCCATAATGACACCACACAATACCCCATAATGACACCACAATACCGCTTAATGACACCACAATACCCCATAATGACACCACAATACCCCATAATGACATCACAATACCCCATAATGACACCACAATACCCCATAATGACACCACAATACCGCTTAATGACACCACAATACCCCATAATGACACCACAATACCCCATAATGACACCACAATACCCCATAATGACACCACAATACCCCATAATGACACCACAATACCGCTTAATGACACCACAATACCCCATAATGACACCACAATACCCCATAATGACACCACAATACCCCTTAATGACATCACAATACCCCATAATGACATCACAATACCCCATATTGACACCACACAATACCCCATAATGACACCACAATACCGCTTAATGACACCACAATACCCCATAATGACACTACAATACCCCATAATGACATCACAATACCCCATAATGACACCACAATACCCCATAATGACATCACAATACCCCATAATGACATCACAATACCCCATAATGACACCACAATACCTCATAATGACATCACAATACCCCATAATGACACCACAATACCCCATAATGACATCACAATACCCCATAATGACACCACAATACCCCATAATGACACCACAATACCCCATAATGACACCACAATACCCCATAATGACATCACAATACCCCATAATGACATCACAATACCCCATAATGACATCACAATACCCCATAATGACATCACAATACCCCATAATGACACCACAATACCGCTTAATGACACCACAATACCCCATAATGACACCACAATACCCCATAATGACACCACAATACCCCATAATGACATCACAATACCCCATAATGACACCACAATACCCCATAATGACATCACAATACCCCATAATGAGAACACAATACCCCATAATGACACCACAATACCCCATAATGACATCACAATACCCCATAATGACACCACAATACCCCATAATGACATCACAATACCCCATAATGACATCACAATACCCCATAATGACACCACAATACCGCTTAATGACACCACAATACCCCATAATGACATCACAATACCCCATAATGACATCACAATACCCCATAATGACACCACACAATACCCCACAATGACACCACAATACCGCTTAATGACACCACAATACCCCATAATGACACCACAATACCCCATAATGACATCACAATACCCCATAATGACACCACAATACCCCATAATGACAACACAATACCGCTTAATGACACCACAATACCCCATAATGACACCACAATACCCCATAATGACATCACAATACCCCATAATGACACCACAATACCCCATAATGACACCACAATACCGCTTAATGACACCACAATACCCCATAATGACACCACAATACCCCATAATGACACCACAATACCCCATAATGACACCACAATACCCCATAATGACACCACAATACCGCTTAATGACACCACAATACCCCATAATGACACCACAATACCCCATAATGACACCACAATACCCCTTAATGACATCACAATACCCCATAATGACATCACAATACCCCATATTGACACCACACAATACCCCATAATGACACCACAATACCGCTTAATGACACCACAATACCCCATAATGACACTACAATACCCCATAATGACATCACAATACCCCATAATGACACCACAATACCCCATAATGACATCACAATACCCCATAATGACATCACAATACCCCATAATGACACCACAATACCTCATAATGACATCACAATACCCCATAATGACACCACAATACCCCATAATGACATCACAATACCCCATAATGACACCACAATACCCCATAATGACACCACAATACCCCATAATGACACCACAATACCCCATAATGACATCACAATACCCCATAATGACATCACAATACCCCATAATGACATCACAATACCCCATAATGACATCACAATACCCCATAATGACACCACAATACCGCTTAATGACACCACAATACCCCATAATGACACCACAATACCCCATAATGACACCACAATACCCCATAATGACATCACAATACCCCATAATGACATCACAATACCCCATAATGACACCACAATACCCCATAATGACATCACAATACCCCATAATGACACCACAATACCCCATAATGACATCACAATACCCCATAATGACATCACAATACCCCATAATGACACCACAATACCCCATAATGACATCACAATACCCCATAATGAGAACACAATACCCCATAATGACACCACAATACCCCATAATGACATCACAATACCCCATAATGACACCACAATACCCCATAATGACATCACAATACCCCATAATGACATCACAATACCCCATAATGACACCACAATACCGCTTAATGACACCACAATACCCCATAATGACATCACAATACCCCATAATGACATCACAATACCCCATAATGACACCACACAATACCCCACAATGACACCACAATACCGCTTAATGACACCACAATACCCCATAATGACACCACAATACCCCATAATGACATCACAATACCCCATAATGACACCACAATACCCCATAATGACAACACAATACCGCTTAATGACACCACAATAGCCCCTAATGACACCACAATACCCCATAATGACACCACAATACCCCATAATGACACCACAATACCCCATAATGACACCACAATACCGCTTAATGACACCACAATACCCCATAATGACACCGCAATACACCATAATGACACCACAATACCGCTTAATGACACCACAATACCCCATAATGACATCACAATACCCCATAATGACATCACAATACCCCATATTGACACCACACAATACCCCATAATGACACCACAATACCGCTTAATGACACCACAATACCCCATAATGACACCACAATACCCCATAATGACATCACAATACCCCATAATGACATCACAATACCCCATAATGACATCACAATACCCCATAATGACATCACAATACCCCATAATGACACCACAATACCGCTTAATGACACCACAATACCCCATAATGACACCACAATACCCCATAATGACACCACAATACCCCATAATGACACCACAATACCCCATAATGACACCACAATACCCCATAATGACATCACAATACCCCATAATGACATCACAATACCCCATAATGACATCACAATACCCCATAATGACACCACAATACCGCTTAATGACACCACAATACCCCATAATGACACCACAATACCCCATAATGACACCACAATACCCCATAATGACACCACAATACCCCATAATGACACCACAATACCCCATAATGACATCACAATACCCCATAATGACACCACACAATACCCCATAATGACATCACAATACCCCATAATGACACCACAATACCCCATAATGACATCACAATACCCCATAATGACATCACAATACCCCATAATGACATCACAATACCCCATAATGACATCACAATACCCCATAATGACATCACAATACCCCATAATGACACCACACAATACCCCATAATGACATCACAATACCCCATAATGACACCACAATACCCCATAATGACATCACAATACCCCACAATGACATCACAATACCCCATAATGACACCACAATACCCCATAATGACATCACAATACCCCATAATGACATCACAATACCCCATAATGACATCACAATACCCCATAATGACACCACAATACCCCATAATGAGAACACAATACCCCATAATGACACCACAATACCCCATAATGACATCACAATACCCCATAATGACACAACAATACCCCATAATGACATCACAATACCCCATAATGACATCACAATACCCCATAATGACACCACAATACCGCTTAATGACACCACAATACCCCATAATGACATCACAATACCCCATAATGACATCACAATACCCCATAATGACACCACAATACCCCATAATGACATCACAATACCCCATAATGACATCACAATACCCCATAATGACACCACAATACCGCTTAATGACACCACAATACCCCATAATGACATCACAATACCCCATAATGACATCACAATACCCCATAATGACACCACACAATACCCCATAATGACACCACAATACCGCTTAATGACACCACAATACCCCATAATGACACCACAATACCCCATAATGACATCACAATACCCCATAATGACACCACAATACCCCATAATGACACCACAATACCGCTTAATGACACCACAATACCCCATAATGACACCACAATACCCCATAATGACACCACAATACCCCATAATGACACCACAATACCCCATAATGACACCACAATACCGCTTAATGACACCACAATACCCCATAATGACACCACAATACCCCATAATGACACCACAATACCCCTTAATGACATCACAATACCCCATAATGACATCACAATACCCCATATTGACACCACACAATACCCCATAATGACACCACAATACCGCTTAATGACACCACAATACCCCATAATGACACCACAATACCCCATAATGACATCACAATACCCCATAATGACACCACAATACCCCATAATGACACCACAATACCGCTTAATGACACCACAATACCCCATAATGACACCACAATACCCCATAATGACACCACAATACCCCATAATGACACCACAATACCCCATAATGACACCACAATACCCCATAATGACACCACAATACCCCATAATGACACCACAATACCCCATAATGACACCACAATACCCCATAATGACACCACAATACCCCATAATGACACCACAATACCCCATAATGACACCACAATACCGCTTAATGACACCACAATACCCCATAATGACACCACAATACCCCATAATGACACCACAATACCGCTTAATGACACCACAATACCCCATAATGACACCACAATACCCCATAATGACACCACAATACCCCACAATGACACCACAATACCGCTTAATGACACCACAATACCCCATAATGACATCACAATACCCCATAGTGACACCACAATACCCCATAATGACATCACAATACCCCATAATGACATCACAATACCCCATAATGACACCACAATACCCCATAATGACATCTCAATACCCCATAATGACACCACAATACCCCATAATGACACCACAATACCCCATAATGACACCACAATACCCCACAATGACATCACAATACCCCATAATGACACCACAATACCCCATAATGACATCTCAATATCCCATAATGACACCACAATACCCCATAATGACACCACAATACCCCATAATGACACCACAATACCCCACAATGACAACACAATACCCCACATTGACATCACAATACCCTATAATGACACCACAATACCCCATAATGACACCACGATACCCCATAATAACACCACAATGACCCATAATGACATCACAATACCCCATAATGACATCACAATACCCCATAATGACACCACAATACCCCATAATGACATCACAATACCCCACAATGACATCACAATACCCGATAATGACACCACAATACCCCATAATGACATCACAATACCCCATAATGACACCACAATACCCCATAATGACATCACAATACCCCATAATGACACTACAATACCCCATAATGACATCACAATACCCCATAATGACATCACAATACCCCATAATGACACCACAATACCCCATAATGACACCACAATACCCCATAATGACACCACAATACCCCATAATGACACCACAATACCCCATAATGACACCACAATACCCCATAATGACACCACACAATACCCCATAATGACACCACAATACCCCATAATGACACCGCAATACCCCATAATGACACCACAATACCCCATAATGACACCACAATACCCCATAATGACATCACAATACCCCATAATGACATCACAATACCCCATAATGACACCACACAATACCCCATAATGACACCACAATACCCCATAATGACACCACACAATACCCCATAATGACACCACAATACCTGATAATGACATCCCAATACCCCATAATGACACCACAATACCCCATAATGACATCACAATACCCCATAATGACATCACAATACCCCATAATGACACCACACAATACCCCATAATGACACCACAATACCCCATAATGACACCACACAATACCCCATAATGACACCACAATACCTGATAATGACATCACAATACCCCATAATAACGAAGTGAAAACAGGTTGTTAGACATTTTAGCAAAATATAAAACAGAAATACCTTTTGCTATGAGACTCAAACTTAAGCTCAGGTGCATCCTGTTTCCAGTTTTCATCTTGGTATGTTTCTACAAATTGATTGGAGTCTACTTGTGGGAAATTCAAATGATTGGACATGATTTTGAAAATCACAAACCTGTCTATATAAAATCCCACAGTTGACAGTACATGTCAGAGCATGAGGTTGAAGGAATATGGTCGGTAGAGCTCAGAGACAGAATTCTGACGAGGAACAGATCTGGGGAAGGTTACAAAAAAATGTGTTCAGCATTGAAGGTCCCCATGGACACACTCGCCTCCATCATTGTTAAGTGGAAGAAGTTTGTAACCACCAAGACTGGCCACCTGGCCAAATTTAGCAATCAGGACAGAAGGGCCTTAGTCTGTGAGGTGACCAAGAACCAGATGGTCATTCTGACAGAGCTTTGGAGTTCCTCTTCTTCTTCCTTCTTCCTCTGCAGAGATGGGAGAACCTTCCAGAAGGACAACCACCTGGAAGCCAAACTCTAGTAGTTTGCCAAAAATTCACCTAAAGACTCTTAGACCATGATGAACTCTGGTCTGATGAAACCTAGACTGAACTCTTTGGCCTGGATGCCAAGTTTCACGTCTGGAGGAAACCTGGAACCATGGTGGTGGCAGGATCATGCTGTGGGGATGTTTTCAGTGACAGGGACTGAAAGACTAGTCAGGATTGAGGGAAAGATGAACAGAGCCAAGTACAGAGAGATCCTTGATGAAAACCTGCTCCAAAGCGCTCAGGCCCTCAGTCTAGGGCGAAGGTTCACCTTCCTACAGGACAACTACCCTAAACACACAAAGTCAACACAGGAGTGGCTTCAGGACAATTCTCTGAATGTCCTTGATCTGCCCAGCCAGAGCCCGGATTTTAATCGAACATCTCCAGAGAGACCTGAAAATAGTGCAGCAACGCTCCCAATCCAACCTGAGAGATCTTGAGAGAATCTGTAGAGAAGAATGGGAGAAACTCCCCAAGTACAGCTGTGCCAAGCTTGTAGAGTCACACCCAAGAAGACTCATGGCTCTAATCACTGCCAAAGTTGCTTCAACAAAGTATACTTATGTATTTGTGATATTTCAGTTTGACATTTTTGATTGATGAAATGCAATAAAATGTGTCTGAATACTTTCTGAAGCATAGGGAATCATTTGAGATGCAAGCACACACAGACTTTTCAACATTCAAGAAGTTTGGATTTACTTTTTTTTACCCCTTTTTCATGGTATCCAATTGTTGTAGTAGCTACTATCTTGTCTCATCGCTACAACTCCCGTACGGGCTCGGGAGAGACGAAGGTTGAAAGTCATGCGTCCTCCGATACACAACCCAACCAAGCCGCACTGCTTCTTAACACAGCACGCATCCAACCCATAAGCCAGCCGCACCAATGCGCCGGAGGAAACACCATGCACCTGGCCACCTTGGTTAGCGCACACTGCGCCCAGCCCGCCACAGGAGTCGCTGGTGCGCGATGAGACAAGGACACCCCTACCGACCAACCCGGGCGACGCTAGGCCAATTGTGCGTCGCCCCACGGACCTCCCGGTCGCGGCCGGTTACGACAGAGCCTGGGCGCAAACCCAGGAACTCTGATGGCACAGCTGGCGCTGCAGTACAGCGCCCTTGACCACTGCGCCACCCGGGAGGCCGAAGTTTGGATTTACTGAGCAATTGTTTCAAGTTCATTTTAGTTAAGAAAGTTATAAAGTAAAACATTTAGGAAGTTAAAAGGTTACAAAGATATGAAATTGAGTTCCCAAAGTTGACAACAAAAGTAAAACCAAAAATTTAGTTTATATTAAGTTTAAATTGTTGTTTTATATAGTGGAGGGTTAACACACTGTTAGTTTAGCGGTACCCACTGGTTTTGTTCAAAGTTAGGGTGGAAGAGGACAGAGGTTCCTGGGGTTTGAACAGTGTGGTCTGTTCAATGGCTTTGCAGCCTAGTGCGGAGTAGACGCTGTCATTACGGATTTAGGTGTGTTCCTGAGAATGGAGTTATGTTGAAGGAGGTTCTCATGGTCGGCGAGTTGGTAGGAGATGAATTTCTTTATTTATTTATACATTCTGCATTCAGAATGAACAAAGCTATGGTTGTGTTAATGAAAATAGTAAATTTAGTGGGTAGGCTGATTGCTTGTGGAATATTTGTAAGGGATGTGTTGGTGCCGATTTCTCCTCTTTCGACTCCTTCGACCAGGGTGGTAGTTGAGAATCTCCCTTCGTTTATTACGGATGATCAAATCAGGAAAGAGCTGAGTCGGTTTAGTAAGTTTGCTAGCGGTTTTCATGTACCGTCGGCAGGTTTTCAGGCAGATGCCGTTAGGGTCCTTTTTTAGGGTCCTTTTTTCAGAATTTCCGCCTGACTGACATGCCAAAAGTAAACTGCCTGTTACTCAGACCCAGAGCCAGGATAAGCATATAATTGAAACTATTGGATAGAAAACACTTTGAAGTTTGTAGAAATGTTAAAATAATGTATGAGACTTTAACACAATTGATATGGTAGGAGAAAATTCATAGAAAAAACACCAGAATTCTTTTGTTATTGAGATCCCATGCTCTTATAATGGTATGCTATAGGTCCTATGCAATTTCAGGTTCAATTCATATGGCTTCCACTAGATTTCAACCGTCTTTGTTCAAGGTTTCAGGATTGTTTCTTCCAAAACGAGGAAGAATTTTGAGTTGGGAGTCACAGTTTGAAATCTGTCTGTTGGCGAGAAATGAAGAGGACCCGCTAATTTTACTTTTTTTTATTGAACATACTTCTTTTCATATTAAATATTAATAGTTTAATTTTAGTTTTAATTTTAATTACATTTTAGGGTACCTGAGGATTAACTTCTTATGGCTGAGGGGAGGTATTGAGTAGCTTGGATGAATAAGTTGCCCAAACTAAACGGCCTGCTCCTCAGTCTCAGTTGCTAATATATGCATATTATTATTAGCATTGGATAGAAAACACTCTAAAGTTTCCAAAACTCTCAAAATATTGTCTGTGAGCATAACAGAACTGATATTGCAGGCGAAACCCTGAGGAAAATCAAACCAAGAAGTGGCTTCTATTTTGAAAACTCCATGTTCCATAGCCTGCCTTTGCTCCATTTAAAGGGATATCAACCAGATTCCTTTTCCTATTCTATCGCTTCCTCAAGGTGTCAACAGTCTTTAGACATAGTTTCAGGCTTTTATTTTGAAAAAATGAGCGAGAAAGATAACATCGCGTCATTGTATGGCCGGGTGCCAGCAGCGTTTTGTATGCGTAACAGAATTTGGGCAGCCATTGCCTTTCCCTCTCCGACTGAAAAAGACAGTTACGGTTGATATATTATCTATTATATATTTGAAAAATAACCTGAGGATTGATTATAAAATATGTTTGACATGTTTCTGTGGACATTACGGATACTATTTGGAATTTGTCTGCGTTGTCGTGACCGCTCTTTCCTGTGGATTTCTGAACATAACGTGCCAAACAAACGGAGGTATTTTGGATATAAAAATATAAAATAATCTTTATGGAACAAAAGGAATATTTAATGTGTAACTGGGAGTCTCATGAGTGAAAACATCCGAAGATCATCAAAGGTAAACAATTAATTTGATTTGAATGCTTTTCTGATTTTCGTGACCAAGCTACTTGATGCTAGGTGTACATAATGTTTTGTCGAGCGGTCGGTAAATTTACACAAACGCTTGGATAAGGTAATTATGTTGTTTTGTTCCGGCGGTCATGTTTCTGAAAAACAATCAGCAACAGTTAGATGTCTTTTTTAAAGTGGATTTAGGGAATAATAGTTTTGCTTTCCCACATAAAGGCCATTGACAAGGTGAGGGTCCAAGCGCCAGTGGGGGAAATCGATGTCATTGTGCAGGCGGCCATGAGACGCAGGCAGAAGAGGCTGGGCATAGTCATGCAATAGATGGGGGTGTAGATGAGTCTGGGTCTAGTCATGTTATAGAAGGTGGTGTAGATGAGGCTGGATCTAGTCAGGTTATAGATGGTGGTGTAGATGAGGCTGGGTCTAGTCAGGTTATAGATGGTGGTGTAGATGAGGCTGGGTCTAGTCATGTTATAGATGGTGGTGTAGATGAGGCTGGGTCTAGTCATGTTATAGAAGGTGGTGTAGATGAGGCTGGATCTAGTCAGGTTATAGATGGTGGTGTAGATGAGGCTGGGTCTAGTCATGTTATAGATGGTGGTGTAGATGAGGCTGGGTCTAGTCATGTTATAGAAGGTGGTGTAGATGAGGCTGGATCTAGTCAGGTTATAGATGGTGGTGTAGATGAGGCTGGGTCTAGTCATGTTATAGAAGGTGGTGTAGATGAGGCTGGATCTAGTCAGGTTATAGATGGTGGTGTAGATGAGGCTGGGTCTAGTCATGTTATAGAAGGTGGTGTAGATGAGGCTGGATCTAGTCAGGTTATAGATGGTGGTGTAGATGAGGCTGGGTCTAGTCAGGTTATAGATGGTGGTGTAGATGAGGCTGGGTCTAGTCATGCAATAGATGGTGGTGTAGATGAGGCTGGGTCTAGTCATGCAATAGATGGTGGTGTAGATGAGGCTGGGTCTAGTCATGCAATAGATGGTGGTGTAGATGAGGCTGGGTCTAGTCATGTTATAGAAGGTGGTGTAGATGAGGCTGGATCTAGTCAGGTTATAGATGGTGGTGTAGATGAGGCTGGGTCTAGTCAGGTTATAGATGGTGGTGTAGATGAGGCTGGGTCTAGTCATGTTATAGATGGGGGTGTAGATGAGGCTGGGTCTAGTCATGCTATAGATGGTGGTGTAGATGAGGCTGGGTCTAGTCAGGTTATAGATGGGGGTGTAGATGAGGCTGGGTCTAGTCATGTTAGAGATTTTGATGTAGATGAGGCTGGGTCTAGTCATGCTAGAGATGGGGGTGTAGATGAGGCTGGGTCTAGTCAGGTTATAGATGGTGGTGTAGATGAGGCTGGGTCTAGTCAGGTTATAGATGGTGGTGTAGATGAGGCTGGGTCTAGTCATGTTATAGATGGGGGTGTAGATGAGGCTGGGTCTAGTCATGCTAGAGATGGGAGTGTAGATGAGACTGGGTCTAGTCAGGTTATAGATGGTGGTGTACATGAGGCTGGGTCTAGTCAGGTTATAGATGGTGGTGTAGATGAGGCTGGGTCTAGTCATGTTAGAGATTTTGATGTAGATGAGGCTGGGTCTAGTCATGCTAGAGATGGGGGTGTAGATGAGGCTGGGTCTAGTCATGCCAGGGATGGTGGTGTAGATGAGGCTGGGTCTAGTCAGGTTATAGATGGTGGTGTAGCTGAGGATGGGTCTAGTCATACTGGAGATGGTGGTGTAGATGAGGCTGGGTCTAGTCATGCTATAGATGGTGATGTAGCTAATGCTGGGTCTAGTCAGGTAATAGATGGTGGTGTAGATGAGTCTGGGTCTAGTCATGCTATAGATGGTGATGTAGCTAATGCTGGGTCTAGTCAGGTAATAGATGGTGGTGAAGATGAGGATGGGTATAGTCAGGTTATAGATGGTGATGTAGATGAGGATGGGTATAGTCAGGTTATAGATGGTGGTGTAGCTGAGGATGGGTATAGTCAGGTTATGCTCGTGGATGAGGAGAGTATAGTGGGGAAAGGGAAGCGACTAGGTGGGGGGGGTGGAGGACGGTGTTATGCGGAAGAGGAAAAAGGTGGAGAAGAACAGAGGTGAGAGGGGAGAGGCTGGTGTTGTCAAAGACACCAATGAACCTTTGCCTAGGGGGGGATGCCCCGACTTGAGAGGAAGGTCAGGATGTGAGATGGAGATGAGGAAGGTGAGTCAGAGCAAGAGGACGATGAGGAGGCTTTCTTTTCAGAATCCTCCTCAATAGGTCCAGAGCTGACAGCCAATCAGGAAGAGGGGTCAAAGTACATGGTGAGGGAACTGTCAATTTTCCTGAGTGAGACTAAAGGGAAAAATAAGGTTAATTTTGAAGCTTTCTTTTGAGATTCAGGAAAGTTCGTAACATCAGTAAAACACGCTATGAAAAATGAGGTGTCCTCTCACACAGGAATTGTTTAGTTTGAGGAAGTGGGTCACGACAGTGTGTAATTGTCTACCTTCAGACATTATTTAGATGAATAGTTTTTTTCTGACACAGGGACTTTTTGAGCTTTGCTATTGGTCTCTTTCTTTTCTCCCACTTCTTATGTTGACACTTTGGGTAGGCTCGCTCAATATAAATAGTACCAGAGATGTGGGAATCTGTTGGGGGAATATGTAAAACTCCCAAAACGTTTTGCAGGAGACACAGTGATGTGGTGAATGAAGTTGATTAGGGGCTCTGGTGGAAAGGGACAAGTGTGCTGGGCCAAGGGACAAATGTTAGTTCAGGGGTGGCAGTCTTTTTTGCACCTGGTCTGGCGTAAACAATTTGTTCCTCAAACAAGGTGTGTATGGGTAGACTGATTGTAGTAAAAGAAGAAATTAACAACATGTGTTTTGTCCTTACAAATGTGTTTACACCTAACACAGGGAGAGAGAGGGGGATTCTGTTTGGGTGTCTTAGACAGGAACTCTCACAGAGTGGCCTGAGGAGACGCTGGTAGTGGGTGGGGACTGGAACTGTATAATGGATTTGAAGAAATGCAGAAATGGGGAGGAGCCTCATTCAGGCTCAGTGGGGGTGTTAAGGGATATCATTAATCAGTTTGACCTGGTGGATGTTTGGAGAACTAGACATCCTAGACAAGACAAGACAGTATTCATGGGTGTAGGTCTTTGGGTCTAGAGGTGAGTGCAGCTTGATTCGAACGGTTTTACAAGTCCAGGAATCAAAGCAATAGGTTGTTGGGCGTCACCACTCTCCTGGTTGGTTTTTCGTATCACTACATAACCATAGCTCGGCTGTTTATTTCACCAGGGCTTCGGCAGGCGTCCTATTGGAAGTTTAATGTAAAGCTCTTACTAGATGCCACTTAGGTTTCCAGATTTGTTGGGAAATGTTGGGGCAGCGAAGAGAGGAGTATGAGTCTCTGAGTCAATGGTGGGATATGGGGAAAGTCCAAATTCTGATTTGCTGTCAATAGTACACAGCTCTCTCATCCTCAGAGGTTAGGAGAGTATTAGGGGAACTCAAGAGTTGTATTAGTGAGGTTGAGATAGATCTGGTGGGGCAGGCATTGTAGGCCTCCAGGCTAATTTAGCCGGCTAATTCAGTTTTTTCCAGGTTAAAGCAAAGGGAGCACTTGTAAGAGCTAGGTTCTCCATGAGATGGATGCTTCCAGATCCTTCTTCTTTGGTTTGGAAAGACAGAGTGGTGAAGCCAAGGGAATGCATTGTCTATGGCTGTCGGATGGGAGGGTGACCTCTGTGGTGGGTGAGATGTAGGAGCGGACTGTGGAGTTTAATACTGAGTTGTATAGGGCAGAACTGTGTGATCCTATGTGTGGTCAGGTTTTGTTTGCGCAGCTCCCTACGCTCTCTCTGTCACAGAGGGATGAAATGGACATGTTGTCCCATGAACTGGCAGAGGCCGTAACCCAGATGTCCCCCGACCGTGCACCGGGGGTCGATGGACTCCCAGTCGAGTTTTATAAAAGAATACTGTGGAATAATTGGACTGGACTTCTTTTGAATGTTGCGTAAATGCGTTGGGGTAGGAGAGTTGCTGATGGCGGCTCTGACCAAGTAAGGGGACTTGTGTGAACTGAATAATTGGGGGCCAGCGGCATTGATCTGTGCGGACTGCATGATATTTGCCAAGGTCCTCGCTAACAGACTGAAGTCCCAGCTGGACTCTACAGGACAGACATATTGTGTACTGGACTCTAAAGCTGAAGCTGGACTCTAAAGCTGGACTCTAAAGTCCCAGACATATTGTGTACCGGGACGCTCAATCACGGACAACTTGTTCTTAATCAGGGACATGTTGGACTTGTAGAGAGGTTCTAATGTGAACTTTGGACTGGTCTCTTTAGATCAAGAGAAGGCTTTTGATAGAGTGGACCATGAGGACCTGTTTAATGGGATGTCTGTGTTTGGGTTTGGGGAAACGTTTTTGGCCTGTGTGAAGATGCTATATGCTGGGGCGTCATGTATAGTCAAGGTGGGAGGGGGGTTCAGTAGACCAGTCTCGGTGAGGCAGAGCATGAGACAAGGATGCCCTCTATCGGGGCAGATTACGTTTCCGTGATGGTCAGAGATGGGCAAGATATGCAGGCACTAGAAACTAGTCTGAAGGTATATGAGGGAGCTTTGTAAGCTAAGGTGAACTGCCCCCCCACCCCCAGGCAGCTGTTCCTCATCAGGAAGGAGAGGCTGTGTACTGAAGGGGTTAAACCAAGGCCTCATACATTTTAAAGGGTTAATAAATTGTGTTATGATAAACTGTAAGGTCCTCTGTGTGTGTGTTAAAACCTGTTTTAAATGTTGTGCTCTTCAGACACTATCAGAATGCGGAAACCGCCTAAGTTCCTATTCCTCCTGTCTGGGCCCCACCTGGCTATCTGAGGTTCTGAGAATTCGACTGGATTTCTGAGAACACAAGGCTGCCGCAGGTTTGATGAAAACAGTCACCTGTCAGAAGATGCTTGGACTCGTTCACCTTGTTTTGACCCTATACTTGCTTTGAAAGGTCATGTTTCGGTCAAATCCACTTCTGGGCATTTAATTGCTGACAAGATGGTTGCTGCTGTGAGGGGGAGGTTAGATTTATTAAAATGTTGTTGCCAGGGAAACTCACGCAAGAAGGACTGGGAGAGGCTAAATGAGTTACAGGATGTCTTGGACATTTTACAGAACTTGGGGAGAACTATTATATACTGTTAAACTGGACTCTGTACCAACTTCTGCCTACAATTGTATTACAAAATTATAATTTGAATACTTAAACAAAGAGTCTGTGTTTCCTTTCTACTATCAATATATAAGTTTGATAATCATATAGACCTGATCATTTTTTGAAGAAATTGACCAACAATACAGCAGGTCTCTCTGAGTTTTACTCTGTGGTGCTGAGGGCCTGACAGCTGTTAAGGTACTCACGAGAAGGGGGTGTGGAGCCTGAGGGCCTGACAGCTGCTAAGACCCACACGAGAAGGGGGTGTGGAGCCTGATGGCCTGACAGCTGCTAAGGTCCTCACGAGAAGGGGGTGTGGAGCCTGATGGCCTGACAGCTGCTAAGGCCCACATCAGAAGGGGGTTTGGAGCCTGAGGGCCTGACAGCTGCTAAGGTCTCCACGAGAAGGGGGTGTGAGCCTGGGCTGTGGGTGTGGGAGGAGCCTATCTTCCACAACCCAACCATCCTTTTGAGATCAGTTCAGTTGGCATCCCTGCAGAGGCGACTGATGGCAGCAGGTTTACTAAGGCTGGGTGACCTACGGCTGCTGGTGGAGAAGGGGTGGAAAACCTGATGTACAACAAACAGGACTAACATCTCTTAGGCTGCTGGAGAGATTCCTGGGGGAGGTCCAGGAGGCACTGTCTGAGCCGGTAAAAGGGGTATTTGAGCAGGCAAAGGGGCCACCAATGTTTCCGTCACCCAAAGACTGGGGACATGGCAAGGGGGTTTGGAGGACTTTAACACTCCGAGCCTGGGGGAGTTTGAGGGGGTGGGCGGTAAAGCCCTCTACAACCTCTGCAGGTGAGGAACATTAGGAGGAACATGTGCCTTCACACCTAACAGGAGGGAAGGCACATCAGTGTCAGGGGGCATGTGAGGCAGAGAGTATGGTGATTTTTCAATGGAAGGGGCTCTACAAACTCCCAGTACTAAAGAGGCCAGGGGACCTCCAGTGGAGGGTTCTACATGGAGCCCTGGCCACTAACAGCTGGTTTGTACAGGTTGAACCGGGAGTCGGGCAGGGGTATCCTTTCTGTGTTATGAGAGAAACTGTGATTCATGTGTTTTCTGTGTGCACCAGGTTAAGGCCATTAATGTCTCTGTTGGAATGTCTGTGTGAGAGGTTGGGGGGGTGTTTTTTACTGTTGGGATGTTTATAATGGGGTACAGGTATTCAAATAAGGAAAAGGCCAAATGTGTGTTTCATTTTTTTTGCTTTTTCTCAGGCAAAGTTGTTTCGGGATATGCGGTTGTAGAAGTGGTGAGGTTTTAGTTGTTGTTTTGTATCCAGTTTTAATGAAATGAGAATGTATCATTAAAGAAAGACAAAAAGTACATCTCACTCACTGTCATATCATATCTGTGTAATGTTGATGACTGTCCATTCCGTCAAAGCATCCTTGCGCTCACTGTGTTTAATCCAGAAGGGTCGGTGAGGTCTAAGGAGCCACTTCCTGGGTTTAGGAAGATTAATCACTAATTCAAAATAATTTCCCTAAGTCTAATGGATGAAAAACAAGGAAGATGGCCTCCCAATGGAATAAGGCTTGTCAGGAAGGACTACGAGAGGATCAAGTTAGATCTCAAAACAACACTTCACGCAATTTATGTTTCTGAATGATCCGCTAATTATCTTAGCATCTAAGCATCATTATTTGTTTAGAATCGAGTAGTGCTTTATTGATTGTTTATTGAATTACTGAATATGCGTAGACTATGATAGACTAACCAGGTCACATAATCTTTACTACAGTACCTGTCCATCAAGCACCCTCCCTCTCGATAGGTTCAACCCAGAAAAACAGCCCATCTGCTGGGGTCTGACTGCAGCATCTCCTGGTCCACTGGTCCTAACAAGAAATACGTAACCTCGCTACACACACACACACACACACACACACACACACACACACACACACACACACACAAACGATACATCGGTCTCCAAACAACCCAGACACACCCTTTTCCCTGGCTTAATGTTCTTGCGGCTGAGGGTAATGCAGCGAGATGGATAGGTCCAAACCCACACCTGGACCTGCTGGCTGGGAGCCTGATAACATCTTCCATCTCTCCAACCCTGACATCCCCTCCTCGACTCCACAACGATCGATACGGCGTTCTGATGTGCCGTCAGTCAAACTGGCGAGCTAAGCAATATCTCACTGGGATGTAGGAGGGACGTGTTGTGAGTTTGGACGGGCTTACTTACACACGTACACACACACACGTACACACACACACACACACACACACGTACACACACACACGTACACACACACACTTATTGACCCATGTCTTTTCAACTTCTTGAACTGGATCACTCAATCTCCCCCCCCTGAAGGCTGACATCTTTATGGGTGGTGCCATCTCTTTCTCTCTCTCTCTCTCTCTCTCTCTCTCTCTCTCTCTCTCTCTCTCTCTCTCTCTCTCTCTCTCTCTCGCTCTTTCTCTCCCTCGCTCTTTCTCTCTCTCGCTCTTTCTCTCTTTCTTTCTCTCGCTCTTTCTCTCTCTCTCTCGCTCTTTCTCTCTCTCTCTCTCCCTTTCTCTCTCTCTCGCTCTCTATCTCTCTCTCTGTCTCTCGCTCTCTCCCTTGCTCTCTCTATCTTGTTCTCTCTCGCTCTCTTTCTCTCTATCTCTCTCGCTCGCTCTCTCTCTCTCTCTCTCTCGCTCTTTCTCTCTCGCTCTTTCTCTCTCTCTCTCTCCCTCTCTCTCTCTCTCTTGCTCTCTCTCGCTCTTTCGCTCTCTCTCTCTCTGTCTCTCTCGTCTCTGTCTGTCTCTCTCTCGCTTTTTCTCTCTCTCTCCCCCTCTCTCGCTCTTTCTCTCTCTCGCTCTCCCCCTCTCTCTTTCTCTCTCTCTCGCTCTCTCTCCCCCCTCCCTCGATCTTTCTCTCTGTCTCTGTCTGTCTCTCTCTCTGTGTCTATCTCTCTCTGTCCTTTTATCTCTCTGTCTCTCTCTCTCTCAGTACCTTTTCTTGATGTATTGTCATGACAGAATGGGTTCCTCGAGAGTTCAGGCTTTGACCTGCTCTCTGGGAGGCCCCCTCTTCTTTTCCCTCTCGCTCCATCCCTCCCCCTTCGTCCCTCCGTCAACACCTCCCTCCATCCTCTTCCATCTGAAGAGGATAGTTTCACATATCATCCACCTTTATGCGATTGACACCACCTCTCCACCCATCTCCTCACACTCCTCAAACGCACACACGCACGCACGCACACTCGCACACACATCCTCTCCACCCATCTCCTCACACTCTACACTCGTGCGGACTCACACACACACACACACACACACACATCCTCTACACCCATTTCCTCATGCTCCACACACACACACACACACACAGACACACACACACACACACACACACACACACACATCCTCTACACCCATCTCCTCACCCTCCACACACACACACACACACACACACACACACACACACACACACACACACACACACACACACACACACACACACACACACACACACACACACATCCTCTACACCCATCTCCTCAAGCTGCTCACTTCATGATAACACACATGCTGAGGGGGAGAAATGTTGCTGTGGGAAGCATGGCTGCCACAGAGAACTGATAACATGGGAAAAAGTATCTCACTTAATTACAATATTCCATGACAGAGTATACCGTATGGGAGTATAAAGTATGGGAGTATACTGTATGGGAGTATGCAGTATAGGACTATATCGTCTGGGATTATACAGTATGGGTGATTGCGGTATGGGAGTAGATAGTATGGGAGTATACAGTATGAGACTATACAGTATGGGAGTATACAGTATGAGACTATACAGTATGAGACTATACAGTATGGGAGTATACAGTATGAGACTATACAGTATGGGAGTATACAGTATGGGAGTATACAGTATGGGAGTATACAGTATGAGACTATACAGTATGAGACTATACAGTATGGGAGTATACAGTATGGAAGTATACAGTATGAGACTTTACAGTATGAGACTATACAGTATGGGAGTATACAGTATGGGAGTGTACAGTATGAGACTATACAGTATGGGAGTATACAGTATGGGAGTATACAGTATGGGAGTATACAGTATGGGAGTATACAGTATGGGAGTATATCGTACGGGAGTATATCGTATGGGAGTATACAGTATGGGAGTATATCGTACGGGAGTATATCGTATGGGAGTATACAGTATGGGAGTATATCGTATGGGAGTATACAGTATGGGAGTATATCGTACGGGAGTATATCGTATGGGAGTATATCGTATGGGAGTATACAGTATGGGAGTATATCGTACGGGAGTATATCGTATGGGAGTATATCGTACGGGAGTATATCGTATGGGAGTATATCGTATGGGAGTATATCGTATGGGAGTATATCGTATGGGAGTAAACAGTATGGGAGTATATCGTATGGGAGTATATCGTATGGGAGTATACAGTATGGGAGTATATCGTATGGGAGTATATCGTATGGGAGTATACAGTATGGGAGTATACAGTATGGGAGTATATCGTATGGGAGTATATCGTATGGGAGTATACAGTATGGGAGTATATCGTATGGGAGTATACAGTATGGGAGTATACAGTATGGGAGTATACAGTATGGGAGTATATCGTATGGGAGTATATCGTATGGGAGTATATCGTATGGGAGTATATCGTATGGGAGTATATCGTATGGGAGTATATCGTATGGGAGTATACAGTATGGGAGTATACAGTATGGGAGTATATCGTATGGGAGTATATCGTATGGGAGTATATCGTATGGGAGTATATCGTATGGGAGTATATCGTATGGGAGTATATCGTATGGGAGTATACAGTATGGGAGTATATCGTATGGGAGTATATCGTATGGGAGTATACAGTATGGGAGTATATCGTATGGGAGTATATCGTATGGGAGTATACAGTATGGGAGTATACAGTATGGGAGTATATCGTATGGGAGTATATCGTATGGGAGTATACAGTATGGGAGTATATCGTATGGGAGTATACAGTATGGGAGTATACAGTATAGGAGTATACAGTATGGGAGTATACAGTATGGGAGTATACAGTATGGGAGTATACAGTATGGGAGTATACAATATGAGAGTATATAGTATGGGACTATATAGTCTGGGAGCATACCGTATGGGAGTGTATCATATGGGAGTATATTATATAGGAGTATACAGTATGGGTGTATGCAGTATGGGATTATATAGTATGAGAGTATACGTTATGCGAGTAGATAGTATGGAAGTATACAGTACAGGAAGTATACATGGAGTATGGGGTATGGGAGCAATCAGTATGGGACTATATAGATGGGAGTATAAAGTATTGTTGTATGCAGTTTTGTAGTATATACAGTATGGTAGAATACAGTATGGTAGTATACCGTATGGTAGTATAAAGTATGGTAGTATACAGTATGGTAGGATGCAGTATGGTAGGATACAGTATGGTAGTATACAGTATGGTAGTATACAGTATGGTAGTGTACAGTATGGTAGTATACAGTATGGAGGTAAACAGTATGGGAATGTTATGAGGACCCCTAACACATGGTAGAGGACCCCTAATACAGGACCCCTAACACATGGTACAGGACCCCTAATACAGGATACAGGACCTCTAATACAGGATACAGGACCCCTAATACAGGATACAGGATCCTAATACAGGATACAGGACCCCTAATACAGGATACAGGACCCCTAATACAGGATACAGGACCCCTAATACAGGATACAGGACCCCCAATACAGAACCCCTAATACAGGACCCCGAATACAGGATACAGGACCCTAATACAGGACCCCTAATACAGGATACAGGACCCCTAATACAGGACCCCTAATACAGGATACAGGACCCCTAATACAGGATACAGGACCCCTAATACAGGATACAGGACCCCTAAAACAGGATACAGGACCCCTAATACAGGATACAAGACCCCTAAAACAGGATACAGGACCCCTAATACAGGATACAGGACACCTAATACAGGACCCCAATACAGGATACAGGACCCCTAATACAGGATACAGGACCCCTAATACAGGACCCCTAATACAGGATACAGGACCCCTAATACAGGATACAGGACCACTAATACAGGACCCCTAATACAGGATACAGGACCCCTAATACAGGATACAGGACCCCTAATACAGGACCCCTAATACAGGATACAGGACCCCTAATACAGGACCCCTAATACAGGATACAGGACCCCTAATACAGGATACAGGACCCCTAATAAAGGACCCCTAAAAATGGATACAGGACCCCTAATACAGGACCCCTAATACAGGATACAGGACCCCTAATACAGGATACAGGACCCCTAATACAGGATACAGGACCCTAATACAGGATACAGGACCCCTAATGCAGGATACAGGACCCTAATACAGGATACAGGACCCCTAATACAGGATACAGGACCCCTAAAACAGGACCCCTAATACAGGATACAGGACCCCTAATACAGGACCCCTAATACAGGATACAGGACCCCTAATACAGGACCCCTAATACAGGATACAGGACCCCTAATACAGGACCCCTAATACAGGATACGGGACCCCTAATACAGGACCCCTAATACAGGATACAGGACCCCTAATACAGGACCCCTAATACAGGATACAGGACCCCTAATTCAGGACCCCTAATACATATGGTAGAATACAGTATGGTAGTATACCGTATGGTAGTATAAAGTATGGTAGTATACAGTATGGTAGGATGCAGTATGGTAGGATACAGTATGGTAGTATACAGTATGGTAGTATACAGTATGGTAGTGTACAGTATGGTAGTATACAGTATGGAGGTAAACAGTATGGGAATGTTATGAGGACCCCTAACACATGGTAGAGGACCCCTAATACAGGACCCCTAACACATGGTACAGGACCCCTAATACAGGATACAGGACCTCTAATACAGGATACAGGACCCCTAATACAGGATACAGGATCCTAATACAGGATACAGGACCCCTAATACAGGATACAGGACCCCTAATACAGGATACAGGACCCCCAATACAGAACCCCTAATACAGGACCCCGAATACAGGATACAGGACCCCTAATACAGGACCCCTAATACAGGATACAGGACCCCTAATACAGGACCCCTAATACAGGATACAGGACCCCTAATACAGGATACAGGACCCCTAATACAGGATACAGGACCCCTAAAACAGGATACAGGACCCCTAATACAGGATACAAGACCCCTAAAACAGGATACAGGACCCCTAATACAGGATACAGGACCCCTAATACAGGACGCCAATACAGGATACAGGACCCCTAATACAGGATACAGGACCCCTAATACAGGACCCCTAATACAGGATACAGGACCCCTAATACAGGATACAGGACCACTAATACAGGACCCCTAATACAGGATACAGGACCCCTAATACAGGATACAGGACCCCTAATACAGGACCCTTAATACAGGATACAGGACCCCTAATACAGGATACAGGACCCCTAATACAGGATACAGGACCCCTAATACAGGACCCCTAATACAGGATACAGGACCCCTAATACAGGACCCCTAATACAGGATACGGGACCCCTAATACAGGACCCCTAATACAGGATACAGGACCCCTAATACAGGACCCCTAATACAGGATACAGGACCCCTAATTCAGGACCCCTAATACAGGATACAGGACCCCTAATACAGGACCCCTAATACATATGGTAGAATACAGTATGGTAGTATACCGTATGGTAGTATAAAGTATGGTAGTATACAGTATGGTAGGATGCAGTATGGTAGGATACAGTATGGTAGTATACAGTATGGTAGTATACAGTATGGTAGTGTACAGTATGGTAGTATACAGTATGGAGGTAAACAGTATGGGAATGTTATGAGGACCCCAAACACATGGTAGAGGACCCCTAATACAGGACCCCTAACACATGGTACAGGACCCCTAATACAGGATACAGGACCTCTAATACAGGATACAGGACCCCTAATACAGGATACAGGATCCTAATACAGGATACAGGACCCCTAATACAGGATACAGGACCCCTAATACAGGATACAGGACCCCTAATACAGGATACAGGACCCCCAATACAGAACCCCTAATACAGGACCCCGAATACAGGATACAGGACCCCTAATACAGGACCCCTAATACAGGATACAGGACCCCTAATACAGGACCCCTAATACTGGATACAGGACCCCTAATACAGGATACAGGACCCCTAATACAGGATACAGGACCCCTAAAACAGGATACAGGACCCCTAATACAGGATACAAGACCCCTAAAACAGGATACAGGACCCCTAATACAGGATACAGGACCCCTAATACAGGACCCCAATACAGGATACAGGACCCCTAATACAGGATACAGGACCCCTAATACAGGATACAGGACCACTAATAAAGGACCCCTAATACAGGATACAGGACCCCTAATACAGGATACAGGACCCCTAATACAGGACCCCTAATACAGGATACAGGACCCCTAATACAGGACCCCTAATACAGGATACAGGACCCCTAATACAGGATACAGGACCCCTAACAAAGGACCCCTAAAAATGGATACAGGACCCCTAATACAGGACCCCTAATACAGGATACAGGACCCCTAATACAGGATACAGGACCCCTAATACAGGATACAGGACCCCTAATACAGGACCCCTAATACAGGATACAGGACCCTAATACAGGATACAGGACCCCTAATGCAGGATACAGGACCCTAATACAGGATACAGGACCCCTAATACAGGATACTGGACCCCTAAAACAGGACCCCTAATACAGGATACAGGACCCCTAATACAGGACCCCTAATACATGATACAGGACCCCTAATACAGGACCCCTAATACAGGATACAGGACCCCTAATACAGGACCCCTAATACAGGATATGGGACCCCTAATACAGGACCCCTAATACAGGATACAGGACCCCTAATACAGGACCCCTAATACAGGATACAGGACCCCTAATTCAGGACCCCTAATACAGGATACAGGACCCCTAATACAGGACCCCTAATACATATGGTAGAATACAGTATGGTAGTATACCGTATGGTAGTATAAAGTATGGTAGTATACAGTATGGTAGGATGCAGTATGGTAGGATACAGTATGGTAGTATACAGTATGGTAGTATACAGTATGGTAGTGTACAGTATGGTAGTATACAGTATGGAGGTAACCAGTATGGGAATGTTATGAGGACCCCTAACACATGGTAGAGGACCCCTAATACAGGACCCCTAACACATGGTACAGGACCCCTAATACAGGATACAGGACATCTAATACAGGATACAGGACCCCTAATACAGGATACAGGACCCTAATACAGGATACAGGACCCCTAATACAGGATACAGGACCCCTAATACAGGATACAGGACCCCTAATACAGGATACAGGACCCCCAATACAGAACCCCTAATACAGGACCCCGAATACAGGATACAGGACCCCTAATACAGGACCCCTAATACAGGATACAGGACCCCTAATACAGGACCCCTAATACAGGATACAGGACCCCTAATACAGGATACAGGACCCCTAATACAGGATACAGGACCCCTAAAACAGGATACAGGACCCCTAATACAGGATACAAGACCCCTAAAACAGGATACAGGACCCCTAATACAGGATACAGGACCCCTAATACAGGACCCCAATACAGGATACAGGACCCCTAATACAGGATACAGGACCCCTAATACAGGACCCCTAATACAGGATACAGGACCCCTAATACAGGATACAGGACCACTAATACAGGACCCCTAATACAGGATACAGGACCCCTAATACAGGATACAGGACCCCTAATACAGGACCCCTAATACAGGATACAGGACCCCTAATACAGGACCCCTAATACAGGATACAGGACCCCTAATACAGGATACAGGACCCCTAATAAAGGACCCCTAAAAATGGATACAGGACCCCTAATACAGGACCCCTAATACAGGATACAGGACCCCTAATACAGGATACAGGACCCCTAATACAGGATACAGGACCCCTAATACAGGACCCCTAATAATGGATACAGGACCCCTAACACAGTATACAGGACCCCTAATACAGGATACAGGACCCCTAATACAGGACCCCTAATACAGGATACAGGACCCCTAAAACAGGATACAGGACCCCTAATACAGGATACAGGACCACTAATACAGGACCCCTAATACAGGATACAGGACCACTAATACAGGATACAGGACCACTAATACAGGACCCCTAATACAGGATACAGGACCCCTAATACAGGATACAGGACCCCTAATACAGGACCCCTAATACAGGATACAGGACCCCTAATACAGGACCCCTAATAATGGATACAGGACCCCTAACACAGTATACAGGACCCCTAATACAGGATACAGGACCCCTAATACAGGACCCCTAATACAGGATACAGGACCCCTAAAACAGGATACAGGACCCCTAATACAGGATACAGGACCACTAATACAGGACCCCTAATACAGGATACAGGACCACTAATACAGGATACAGGACCCCTAATACAGGACCCCTAATACAGGATACAGGACCCCTAATACAGGACCCCTAATACAGGATACAGGACCCCTAATACAGGATACAGGACCCCTAATAAAGGACCCCTAAAAATGGATACAGGACCCCTAATACAGGACCCCTAATACAGGATACAGGACCCCTAATACAGGATACAGGACCCCTAATACAGGATACAGGACCCCTAATACAGGACCCCTAATACAGGATACAGGACCCTAATACAGGATACAGGACCCCTAATGCAGGATACAGGACCCTAATACAGGATACAGGACCCCTAATACAGGATACAGGACCCCTAAAACAGGACCCCTAATACAGGATACAGGACCCCTAATACAGGACCCCTAATACAGGATACAGGACCCCTAATACAGGACCCCTAATACAGGATACAGGACCCCTAATACAGGATACAGGACCCCTAATACAGGATACAGGACCCCCAATACAGAACCCCTAATACAGGACCCCGAATACAGGATACAGGACCCCTAATACAGGACCCCTAATACAGGATACAGGACCCCTAATACAGGACCCCTAATACAGGATACAGGACCCCTAATACAGGATACAGGACCCCTAATACAGGATACAGGACCCCTAAAACAGGATACAGGACCCCTAATACAGGATACAAGACCCCTAAAACAGGATACAGGACCCCTAATACAGGATACAGGACCCCTAATACAGGACCCCAATACAGGATACAGGACCCCTAATACAGGATACAGGACCCCTAATACAGGACCCCTAATACAGGATACAGGACCCCTAATACAGGATACAGGACCACTAATACAGGACCCCTAATACAGGATACAGGACCCCTAATACAGGATACAGGACCCCTAATACAGGACCCCTAATACAGGATACAGGACCCCTAATACAGGACCCCTAATACAGGATACAGGACCCCTAATACAGGATACAGGACCCCTAATAAAGGACCCCTAAAAATGGATACAGGACCCCTAATACAGGACCCCTAATACAGGATACAGGACCCCTATTACAGGATACAGGACCCCTAATACAGGATACAGGACCCCTAATACAGGACCCCTAATAATGGATACAGGACCCCTAACACAGTATACAGGACCCCTAATACAGGATACAGGACCCCTAATACAGGACCCCTAATACAGGATACAGGACCCCTAAAACAGGATACAGGACCCCTAATACAGGATACAGGACCACTAATACAGGACCCCTAATACAGGATACAGGACCACTAATACAGGATACAGGACCACTAATACAGGACCCCTAATACAGGATACAGGACCCCTAATACAGGATACAGGACCCCTAATACAGGACCCCTAATACAGGATACAGGACCCCTAATACAGGACCCCTAATAATGGATACAGGACCCCTAACACAGTATACAGGACCCCTAATACAGGATACAGGACCCCTAATACAGGATACAGGACCCCTAAAACAGGATACAGGACCCCTAATACAGGATACAGGACCACTAATACAGGACCCCTAATACAGGATACAGGACCACTAATACAGGATACAGGACCCCTAATACAGGACCCCTAATACAGGATACAGGACCCCTAATACAGGACCCCTAATACAGGATACAGGACCCCTAATACAGGATACAGGACCCCTAATAAAGGACCCCTAAAAATGGATACAGGACCCCTAATACAGGACCCCTAATACAGGATACAGGACCCCTAATACAGGATACAGGACCCCTAATACAGGATACAGGACCCCTAATACAGGACCCCTAATACAGGATACAGGACCCTAATACAGGATACAGGACCCCTAATGCAGGATACAGGACCCTAATACAGGATACAGGACCCCTAATACAGGATACAGGACCCCTAAAACAGGACCCCTAATACAGGATACAGGACCCCTAATACAGGACCCCTAATACAGGATACAGGACCCCTAATACAGGACCCCTAATACAGGATACGGGACCCCTAATACAGGACCCCTAATACAGGATACAGGACCCCTAATACAGGACCCCTAATACAGGATACAGGACCCCTAATTCAGGACCCCTAATACAGGATACAGGACCCCTAATACAGGACCCCTAATACAGGATACTGGACCCCTAATACAGGATACAGGACCCCTAATACAGGATAAAGGACCCTAATACAGGATACAGGACCCCTAATACAGGATACAGGACCACTAATACAGGACCCCTAATACAGGATACAGGACCACTAATACAGGACCCCTAATACAGGATACAGGACCCCTAATACAGGATACAGGACCCCTAATACAGGACCCCGTATACTATATACTATAGATCCCCTCCCATCATGAAGAAAACTGTGTACTATATAAAATATACTATAGATCCCCTCCCATCATGAAGAAAACTGTGTACTATATAAAATATACTCTAGATTCCCTCCCATCATGAAGAAAACTGTGTACTATATAAAATATACTATAGATCCCCTCCCATCATGAAGAAAACTGTGTACTATATAAAATATACTTTTGATCCCCTCCCATCATGGCCATGAATAATACTATAGGACCCCTAATAAAGCCATAAGTATTTACAGATGAGCAAATCTACAATTAGCGCTGTTTTATGAACTAATGTGTGATCCTGTGTTTAACGATATGACAGCCTCGTGGAAACACCCACACTGCTCCGACACGGGTGGCGCTTTGGATATGACCCCTAGTTACGGCTCTCCGGGTGACTGCGGCGTGCGGGGGACGACGAGAGGGAGCGGCGAGGGGAGAACAGTCGCGTTGGCGTAAAATCCGGGGCCCATCGCGAGCAGTGAAAGAGATATTTACTGTAAATCTTCAGCAGATGGGGAGAGATAAAAATCACCAACACAATCAAGAGGTGCTTTAGTGCTGCTCACACATCTGTTACTAGGGAGAGCAGGAAGGAGAGAAGGGAGGGGTAGAACTAGAGAGAGAGAGAGAGAGAGAGAGAGAGAGAGAGAGAGAGAGAGAGAGAGAAAGAGAGAGAGAGAGAGAGAGAGAGAGGGAAAGAGAGTGAGAGAGAGAGAGAGAGAGAGAATTGGAAGCATAGAACGAGAGCGAGAGAAGGGAGGGGTAGAACTAGAGAGAGAGAGAGAGAGAGAGAGAGAGAGAGAGAGAGAGAGAGAGAGAATTGGAAGCATAGAACGAGAGAGAGAGAAGGGAAGCGGAGAGAGAGAAAGAGAGAGAGAGAGAAAGAGAAAGAGAGAGAAAGAGAGGTGGAGAGAGCGAGAGAGAGAGAGAGAGAGAGACAGAGAGAGAATTGGAAGCATAGAACGAGAGAGAAGGGAAGCGGAGAGAGAGAGAGAGAGAGAGAGAATTTGCGAGGAGGAAAAAGTAAGAATAATTTCACAAACATTCCATTAGCAAAATGGGTTTCCTTTACCTGTACATAATAATGATAGTATACCTGTACATAATACTGATAGTATACCTGTTCATAATATTCATAGTATACCTGTACATAATACTGATAGTATAACTGTCCATAATACTGATAATATACCTGTATATAATACTGATAGTATACCTGTATATAATACTGATAGTATACCTGTACATAATACTGATAGTATACTGTACATAATACTGATAGTATACTGTATATAATACTGATAGTATACCTATACATAATACTCATAGTATACCTGTACATAATACTGATAGTATACCTGTACATAATACGGATAGTATACCTGTATATAATACTGATAGTATACCTGTACATAATACTGATAGTATACCGTACATAATACTGACAGTATACCTGTACATAATACTGATAGTATACCTGTACATAATACTGATAGTATACCTGTACATAATACTGATAGTATACCTGTACATAATACTCATAGTATATCTGTACATAATACTGATAGTATACCTGTACATAATACTGATAGTATACCTGTACATAATACTGATAGTATACCTGTATATAATACTGATAGTATACCGTACATAATACTGATAGTATACCTGTATATAATACTGATAGTATACCTGTATATAATACTGATAGTATAACAGTACATAATACTGACAGTATACCGTACATAATACTGATAGTATACCTGTATATAATACTGATAGTATACCTGTATATAATACTCATAGTATACCTGTACATAATACTGATAGTATACTGTACATAATATTGATAGTATACTGTATATAATACTGATAGAATGCTGTACATGATACTGATAGTTTACCTGTACATAATACTGATAGTATACCGTACATAATACTGATAGTATACCTGTATATAATACTGATAGTATACCTGTATATAATACTGATAGTATACCTGTACATAATACTGATAGTATACTGTACATAATACTGATAGTATACTGTATATAATACTGATAGTATACCTATACATAATACTGATAGTATACCTGTACATAATACTGATAGTATACCTGTACATAATACTGATAGTATACCTGTACATAATACTGATAGTATACCTGTACATAATACTGATAGTATACCTGTACATAATACTGATAGTATACCTGTACATAATACTGATAGTATACCTGTACATAATACTGATAGTATACCTGTACATAATACTCATAGTATATCTGTACATAATACTGATAGTATACCTGTACATAATACTGATAGTATACCTGTACATAATACTGATAGTATACCTGTATATAATACTGATAGTATACCGTACATAATACTGATAGTATACCTGTATATAATACTGATAGTATACCTGTATATAATACTGATAGTATAACAGTACATAATACTGACAGTATACCGTACATAATACTGATAGTATACCTGTATATAATACTGATAGTATACCTGTATATAATACTCATAGTATACCTGTACATAATACTGATAGTATACTGTACATAATATTGATAGTATACTGTATATAATACTGATAGTATGCTGTACATGATACTGATAGTTTACCTGTACATAATACTGATAGTATACCGTACATAATACTGATAGTATACCTGTACATAATACTGATAGTATACCTGCACATAATACTGATAGTATACCTGTACATAATACTGATAGTATACCTGTACATAATACTGATAGTATACCTGTACATAATACTGATAGTATACCTGTACATAATACTGATAGTATACCTGTCCATAATACTGATAGTATACCTGTACATAATACTGATAGTATACCTGTACATAATACTGATAGTATACCTGTACATAATACTGATAGTATACCGTACATAATACTGATAGTATACCTGTACATAATACTGATAGTATACCGTACATAATACTGATAGTATACCTGTACATAATACTGATAGTATACCTGTACATAATACTGATAGTATACCTGTACATAATACTGATAGTATACCTGTACATAATACTGATAGTATACCGTACATAATACTGATAGTATACCTGTACATAATACTGATAGTATACCTGTCCATAATACTGATAGTATACCTGTACATAATACTCATAGTATACCTGTACATAATACTGATAGTATACCTGTACATAATACTGATAGTATACCTGTACATAATACTGATAGTATACCGTACATAATATTGATAGTATACCTGTATATAATACTGATAGTATACCTGTATATAATACTCATAGTATACCTGTACATAATACTGATAGTATACTGTACATAATACTGATAGTATGCTGTATATAATACTGATAGTATGCTGTACATGATACTGATAGTATACCTGTACATAATACTGATAGTATACCGTACATAATACTGATAGTATACCTGTATATAATACTGATAGTATACCTGTATATAATACTGATAGTATACCTGTACATACTACTGATAGTATACTGTACATAATACTGATAGTATACTGTATATAATACTGATAGTATACCTATACATAATACTCATAGTATACCTGTACATAATACTGATAGTATACCTGTACATAATACTGATAGTATACCGTACATAATACTGATAGTATACCTGTACATAATACTGATAGTATACCTGTACATAATACTGATAGTATACCGTACATAATACTGATAGTATACCTGTACATAATACTGATAGTATACCTGTCCATAATACTGATAGTATACCTGTCCATAATACTGATAGTATACCTGTACATAATACTGATAGTATACCTGCACATAATACTGATAGTATACCTGTACATAATACTGATAGTATACCTGTACATAATACTGATAGTATACCGTACATAATACTGATAGTATACCTGTACATAATACTGATAGCATACCTGTACATAATACTGATAGTATACCTATACATAATACTCATAGTATACCTGTACATAATACTGATAGTATACCTGTACATAATACTGATAGTATACCTGTCCATAATACTGATAGTATACCTGTCCATAATACTGATAGTATACCTGTACATAATACTGATAGTATACCTGTACATAATACTGATAGTATACCTGTACATAATACTGATAGTATACCTGTACATAATACTGATAGTATACCGTACATAATACTGATAGTATACCTGTACATAATACTGATAGTATACCTGTACATAATACTGATAGTATACCTGTACATAATACTGATAGTATACCATACATAATACTGATAGTATACCTGTACATAATACTGATAGTATACCTGTACATAATACTGATAGTATACCTGTACATAATACTGATAGTATACCGTACATAATACTGATAGTATACCGTACATAATACTGATAGTATACCTGTACATAATACTGATAGTATACCTGTACATAATACTGATAGTATACCTGTACATAATACTGATAGTATACCTGTACATAATACTGATAGTATACCTGTACATAATACTGATAGTATACCGTACATAATACTGATAGTATACCTGTACATAATACTGATAGTATACCTGTCTATAATACTGATAGTTTACCTGTCCATAATACTGATAGTATACCTGTACATAATACTGATAGTATACCTGTACATAATACTGATAGTATACCGTACATAATACTGATAGTATACCTGTACATAATACTGATAGTATACTTGTATATAATACTGATAGTATACCTGTACATAATACGGATAGTATACCTGTACATAATACTGATAGTATACCTGTACATAATACTGATAGTATACCGTACATAATACTGATAGTATACCTGTATATAATACTGATAGTATACCTGTACATAATACTGATAGTATACCTGTATATAATACTGATAGTATACCTGTACATAATACTGATAGTATACCTGTACATAATACTGATAGTATACTGTACATGATACTGATAGTATACCTACCTATACATAATACTGATAGTATACCTGTACATAATACTGATAGTATACCTGTACATAATACTGATAGTATACCTGTACATAATACTGATAGTATACCTGTACATAATACTGATAGTATACCTGCACATAATACTGATAGTATACCGTACATAATACTGATAGTATACTGTACATGATACTGATAGTATACCTACCTGTACATAATACTGATAGTATACCTGTACATAATACTGATAGTATACCGTACATAATACTGATAGTATACCTGTACATAATACTGATAGTATACCTGTACATAATACTGATAGTATACCTGTATATAATACTGATAGTATACCTGTACATAATACTGATAGTATACCTGTACATAATACTGATAGTATACCTGTATATAATACTGATATTATACCTGTACATAATACTGATAGTATACCTACCTATACATAATACTGATAGTATACCTGTACATAATACTGATAGTATACCTGTACATAATACTGATAGTATACCTGTACATAATACTGATAGTATACTGTACATGATACTGATAGTATACCTACCTATACATAATACTGATAGTATACCTGTACATAATACTGATAGTATACCTGTACATAATACTGATAGTATACCTGTACATAATACTGATAGTATACCTGTACATAATATTAATAGTATACCTGTACTTAATACTGATAGTATACCTGTACATAATACTGATAGTATACCTGTACAAAATACTGATAGTATACCTGTACATAATACTGATAGTATACCTGTACATAATACAGATAGTATACCTGTACATAATACTGATAGTATACCTGTCCATAATACTGATAGTATACCTGTCCATAATACTGATAGTATACCTGTACATAATACTGATAGTATACCTGCACATAATACTGATAGTATACCTGTACATAATACTGATAGTATACCTGTACATAATACTGATAGTATACCGTACATAATACTGATAGTATACCTGTACATAATACTGATAGTATACCTGTACATAATACTGATAGTATACCTGTCCATAATACTGATAGTATACCTGTCCATAATACTGATAGTATACCTGTACATAATACTGATAGTATACCTGTACATAATACTGATAGTATACCTGTACATAATACTGATAGTATACCTGTACATAATACTGATAGTATACCGTACATAATACTGATAGTATACCTGTACATAATACTGATAGTATACCTGTACATAGTACTGATAGTATACCTGTACATAATACTGATAGTATACCGTACATAATACTGATAGTATACCTGTACATAATACTGATAGTATACCTGTACATAATACTGATAGTATACCTGTACATAATACTGATAGTATACCGTACATAATACTGATAGTATACCGTACATAATACTGATAGTATACCTGTACATAATACTGATAGTATACCTGTACATAATACTGATAGTATACCTGTACATAATACTGATAGTATACCTGTACATAATACTGATAGTATACCTGTACATAATACTGATAGTATACCTGCACATAATACTGATAGTATACCTGTCTATAATACTGATAGTTTACCTGTCCATAATACTGATAGTATACCTGTACATAATACTGATAGTATACCTGTACATAATACTGATAGTATACCGTACATAATACTGATAGTATACCTGTACATAATACTGATAGTATACCTGTATATAATACTGATAGTATACTTGTACATAATACGGATAGTATACCTGTACATAATACTGATAGTATGCCTGTACATAATACTGATAGTATACCGTACATAATACTGATAGTATACCTGTACATAATACTGATAGTATACCTGTACATAATACTGATAGTATACCTGTACATAATACTGATAGTATACCTGTACATAATACTGATAGTATACCTGCACATAATACTGATAGTATACCTGTCTATAATACTGATAGTATACCTGTCCATAATACTGATAGTATACCTGTACATAATACTGATAGTATACCTGTACATAATACTGATAGTATACCGTACATAATACTGATAGTATACCTGTACATAATACTGATAGTATACCTGTACATAATACTGATAGTATACCTGTACATAATACTGATAGTATACCTGTACATAATACTGATAGTATACCTGTACATAATACTGATAGTATACCTGCACATAATACTGATAGTATACCGTACATAATACTGATAGTATACCTGTACATAATACTGATAGTATACCTGTACATAATACTGATAGTATACCTGTACATAATATTAATAGTATACCTGTACTTAATACTGATAGTATACCTGTACATAATACTGATAGTATACCTGTACATAATACTGATAGTATAACTGTACATAATACTGATAGTATACCTGTACATAATACAGATAGTATACCTGTACATAATACTGATAGTATACCTGTCCATAATACTGATAGTATACCTGTCCATAATACTGATAGTATACCTGTACATAATACTGATAGTATACCTGCACATAATACTGATAGTATACCTGTACATAATACTGATAGTATACCTGTACATAATACTGATAGTATACCGTACATAATACTGATAGTATACCTGTACATAATACTGATAGTATACCTGTACATAATACTGATAGTATACCTGTCCATAATACTGATAGTATACCTGTCCATAATACTGATAGTATACCTGTACATAATACTGATAGTATACCTGTACATAATACTGATAGTATACCTGTACATAATACTGATAGTATACCTGTACATAATACTGATAGTATACCGTACATAATACTGATAGTATACCTGTACATAATACTGATAGTATACCTGTACATAATACTGATAGTATACCTGTACATAATACTGATAGTATACCGTACATAATACTGATAGTATACCTGTACATAATACTGATAGTATACCTGTACATAATACTGATAGTATACCTGTACATAATACTGATAGTATACCGTACATAATACTGATAGTATACCGTACATAATACTGATAGTATACCTGTACATAATACTGATAGTATACCTGTACATAATACTGATAGTATACCTGTACATAATACTGATAGTATACCTGTACATAATACTGATAGTATACCTGTACATAATACTGATAGTATACCTGCACATAATACTGATAGTATACCTGTCTATAATACTGATAGTTTACCTGTCCATAATACTGATAGTATACCTGTACATAATACTTATAGTATACCTGTACATAATACTGATAGTATACCGTACATAATACTGATAGTATACCTGTACATAATACTGATAGTATACCTGTATATAATACTGATAGTATACTTGTACATAATACGGATAGTGTACCTGTACATAATACTGATAGTATGCCTGTACATAATACTGATAGTATACCGTACATAATACTGATAGTATACCTGTACATAATACTGATAGTATACTGTACATGATACTGATAGTATACCTACCTATACATAATACTGATAGTATACCTGTACATAGTACTGATAGTATACCTGTATATAATACTGATATTATACCTGTACATAATACTGATAGTATACCTGTACATAATACTGATAGTATACCTACCTATACATAATACTGATAGTATACCTGTACATAATACTGATAGTATACCTGTACATAATACTGATAGTATACCTGTACATAATACTGATAGTATACTGTACATGATACTGATAGTATACCTACCTATACATAATACTGATAGTATACCTGTACATAATAGTGATAGTATACCTGTACATAATACTGATAGTATACCTGTACATAATACTGATAGTATACCTGCACATAATACTGATAGTATACCGTACATAATACTGATAGTATACCTGTACATAATACTGATAGTATACCTGTACATAATACTGATAGTATACCTGTACATAATACTGATAGTATACCTGTACATAATACTGATAGTATACCTGTACATAATACTGATAGTATACCTGTACATAATACTGATAGTATACCTGTACATAATACTGATAGTATACCGTACATAATACTCATAGTATACCTGTATATAATACTGATAGTATACCTGTGCATAATACTGATAGTATACCTGTCCATGATACTGATAGTATACCTGTATATAATACTGATAGTATACCTGTACATAATACTGATAGTATACCGTACATAATACTGATAGTATACCTGTACATAATACTGATAGTATACCTGTACATAATACTGATAGTATACCTGTACATAATACTGATAGTATACCTGTACATAATACTGATAGTATACCTGTACATAATACTGATAGTATACCTGTACATAATTCTGATAGTATACCTGTACATAATACTGATAGTATACCGTACATAATACTGATAGTATACCTGTACATAATACTGATAGTATACCTGTACATAATACTGATAGTATACCTGTACATAATATTAATAGTATACCTGTACATAATACTGATAGTATACCTGTACATAATACTGATAGTATACCTGTACATAATACTGATAGTATACCTGTACATAATACTGATAGTATACCTGTACATAATACTGATAGTATACCTGTACATAATACTGATAGTATACCTGTACATAATACTGATAGTATACCGTACATAATACTCATAGTATACCTGTAAATAATACTGATAGTATACCTGTGCATAATACTGATAGTATACCTGTCCATGATACTGATAGTATACCTGTATATAATACTGATAGTATACCTGTACATAATACTGATAGTATACCGTACATAATACTGATAGTATACCTGTACATAATACTGATAGTATACCTGTACATAATACTGATAGTATACCTGTACATAATACTGATAGTATACCTGTACATAATACTGATAGTATACCTGTCCATAATACTGATAGTATACCTGTACATAATACTGATAGTATACCTGTACATAATACTGATAGTATACCGTACATAATACTGATAGTATACCTGTACATAATACTGAAACACAGGGGAAAATATGCCATTTACATTTGAAATGGTCACAGTACATACAGAGTAACTACACCATCACTACACCATCACTACACCATCACTACACCATCACTACATACAGAGTAATGCACGCTTATAAGAGTTAATACACTATATTAACTAACTCTACCACTACACCATCACTTCACCATCACTACATACAGAGTAACGCATTTATAAGAGTTAATACACTATATTAACTAACTCTACCTCTACACCATCACTACATACAGAGTAATGCACGCTTAGAAGAGTTAATACACTATATTAACTAACTCTACCACTACACCATCACTACACCATCACTACACCATAACTACACCATCACTAAACCATCACTACACCTACACTGTGTTAACTATACCACTCCACCTACACCGTGTTAACTCTTCCACTACACCATCACTACACCATCACTACACCTACATTGTGTTAACTCTACCACTACACCATCACTCCACCATCACTACACCCACACCGTGTTAACTCTACCACTCCACCATCACTACACCATCACTACACCTACACTGTGTTAACTCCACCACTACACCATCACCCCACCTACACTGTGTTAACTCCACCACTACACCATCACTACACCATCACTACAACATCACTACACCTCTACCACTCCACCATCACCACACCTACACTGTGTTAACTCTACCACTACACCACCACTCCACCATCACTACACCTACACTGTGTTAACTCTACCACTACACCATCACTACACTGTCACTACACCATCACTATACCTACACTTTGTTAACTCTACCATCTCTGTTCCCACCCACACTGGTCCCTCCCATCTCATCTCTCTTCCCACCCACACAGGTCCCTCCCATCTCATCTCTCTTCCCACCCACACTGGTCCCTCCCATCTCATCTCTCTTCCCACCCACACTGGTCCCACCCATCTCATCTCTGTTCCCAACCACACTGGTCCCTCCCATCTCTGTTCCCACCCACACTGGTCCCTCCCATCCCATCTCTGTTCCCACCCACACTGGTCCCTCCAATCTCATCTCTGTTCCCACCCACACTTGTCCATCCCATCTCATCTCTGTTCCCACCCACACTGGTCCCACCCATCACATCTCTATCCCCATCCACACTGGCCCCTCCCATCCCTCTTTGTTCCCACCCACACTGGCCCCTCCCATCCCATCTCTGTTCCCACCCACACTGGTCCCTCCCATCCCATCTCTGTTCCCACCCACACTGGTCCCTCCCATCCCATCTCTGTTCCCACCCACACTGGTCCCTCCCATCCCATCTCTGTTCCCACCCACACCCATAGCCTTCTATCCTGGTCAGTGCAGTAAAATAATCCCAGTAGTAGCCTTTGTGAATTGGATAGATGCTTGGTGTGATTGATGCTGTCTCGCTGATTTAAGTATTGGCAGTGTTAAGTGGTAAGGGACAGGTGGGGCAGAAGATGGATGGCACCATGGACTGATGAAGATGGATGGCACCGTGGACTGATGAAGATGGATGGCACCGTGGACTGATGAAGATGGATGGCACCATGGACTGATGAAGATGGATGGCACCATGGACTGATGAAGATGGATGGCACCGTGGACTGATGAAGATGGATGGCACCATGGACTGATGAAGATGGATGGCACCATGGACTGATGAAGATGGATGGCACCATGGACTGATGAAGATGGATGGCACCGTAGACTGATGAAGATGGATGGCATCGTGGACTGATGAAGATGGATGGCATCGTGGACTGATGAAGATGGATGGCACCATAGACGGATGAAAGTGGATGGCACCGTGGACTGATGAAGATGGATGGCACCGTGGACTGATGAAGATGGATGGCACCGTAGACTGATGAAGATGGATGGCATCGTGGACTGATGAAGATGGATGGCACCGTGGACTGATGAAGATGGATGGCACCATAGACGGATGAAAGTGGATGGCACCGTGGACTGATGAAGATGGATGGCATCGTGGACTGATGAAGTTGGATGGCACCGTGGACTGATGAAGATGGATGGCACCGTGGACTGATGAAGATGGATGGCACCGTAGACTGATGAAGATGGATGGCATCGTGGACTGATGAAGTTGGATGGCATCGTGGACTGATGAAGATGGATGGCACCGTGGACTGATGAAGATGGATGGCACCATAGACGGATGAAAGTGGATGGCACCGTGGACTGATGAAGATGAGTGTTCTGTCTTCCTCCCGTTCTCTATTCTCTCTCCAGCTGATTCATTATCTATGCTCTTTGATGTTGTTTCTCCCCATTTCTGTTTTTTTTTTCTTTGAGTCCTATTGTGTTCTTCTTTTATCTCTCTCTCTTTTCCCTCAACATCCCACACATTTTAGAGCAACTCAGGACATTTCATATACAGAGAACGTGTGAGAATACCAGACATAAATTATGTGACGGTTGGTTCACTGTTGGGTTTCCTTTAATAGGAGCAGGCCTGCGGCTGGTGGCCACCAGCGGGTCACTGACAAGACATTGACAGCTTACTGTAATGATCTGACTGGAAGAATTCTTGTTCAATTTACTTTACATGAAAGAAACAGAGACCAGGCGGCGTCCTAAAATGAGATTATATCCCCTATATAGTGCACTATAAAAGTAGTGTATTATGCAAAGAATGGGGTGCCATTTGGGACACAGCCCAGGAGAATAATCACTGATTAACTGCCTGGGAAGACATTAGACTTTCTTCTATACTGGTCCATTTACCAGAAGAGAAGAAGTATCTACACTGGTCCATTTACCAGAAGAGAAGAGGTATCTACACTGGTCCATTTACCAGAATCAAAGGCCTTTTCACTACATTTGATCTTTACAAGGGAGAATGGGAGGGAGAATGGAAGGGAGAATGGAAGGGAGAATGGAAGGGAGAATGGAAGATTATGGAGGTTTATGGAACATATCCAATGGTGTGATCTGTCTTTCTGGGAGACTGTCTGGGAGACGGTCTTGGAGACGGTCTTGGAGACGGTCTGGGAGACGGTCTGGGAGACGGTCTTGGAGACTATCTGGGAGACGGTCTTGGAGACTGTCTGGGAGACTGTGTGGGATATTTTCTGGGGTTACCACTGAATCTACAGTACACTGTCTTTTTGGCATTCCATGGTTCCAGAACACGGTTCCCAGTTACCCAGAGTTCCAATTGTTATGTCAAATTTAAATCACTAGTCATACACATTTCTGACCGTTAATTAGTTTTCTTAACTGTCAAGTCTGAAGACATTTCCCTAGATGTTGTTTGATGCTCTGTTTGTTCTTCATTTTAGGGATATTAAATAAGACAAACAACAATGAGCTAAAATTATATGTGATCTTAACCCTCCTGTTGTGCTTGTTTCATGTTAATTCATTCTGTGTTCCCGGTCCAAAAGGCCACCCCCTTTATAGCTGATTATAAATCCATACTTATACATATATTATCACCTAATGTTGTGTTACATCTTTCTATCAACTTAAGTTCTTCTGAACATTACATGTTTTGAACTTCTATTTGCTATTTATGGCGTGTCGGCCTCATTGACCTGAGCTCATACAACTCGTTGTTGAGTAGAAAAAAACATAATGTATGAATTATGTTGACTATAACAAATACTCAGATGAAACATAATGTGCTATTTATCACAGACTACTTTGTGTCAAAGTTTAACAAGGACTCTCTCCTCCTCACCAGTGTCGTGATCAAAGATATGATCAAGAGCCTCACATACAGTATATCGTTTGGTCATTGTGCTGCCACAGAATGAATTGTGAACAAGGCCTCAAATAAGCTTTATATACCAGAGCTGAGAGAAAAGTTCTATATATTATTGAAACAATGTTGCGATTGTTTGTGAGAATTCCAACAGGTTTGGTTCCTATGGGGGAAAGATTCTATTGGGAAAAGGTTCTCGTGGGGGATGACATGGAAGCCAAGAAGGGGAGTGAGGTGTGTGTGTGTGTGTGTGTGTGTGTGTGTGTGTGTGTGTGTGTGTGTGTGTGTGTGTGTGTGTGTGTGTGTGTGTGTGTGTGTGTGTGTGTGTGTGTGTGTGTGCGCACGCTCATACACACATGCATGAGGGGGTCTGGGAGAGGAAGTGTGTCCATCTGATGAATGGTTATTAACAATGCCTGAACTCAATTTTATCCACTAATTGTAGTCTCAGCCATTCGTTTCTACCGACCGGTCATTTTTGATGGGAACACCACAGGTGCACAAAAGTGAAATAAAACACCCGAAAGGTAATGAAAATGTTCAGATGCCCTGCGTGGACAAAGTCACGGAACCTTATGACAACCAGATTAAATTAACTACATTTGTTCAGAGAGGAAACTTGTAAATCGTTCCAATTCGACCGGAACACAGCAGGAGGGTTAACGTTCAATCCAGACACAGTCCATAATTATTTGAATATATTCAAAGAATAAAGAACACTATGATTACACACAGTTCCTCAAACTTCCACATATTTTACGACCAAACTAAATATTTATGACTAGGAATAGAATAGTTTATCTGAGATGAGACTCATCCCAAATGTAACCCTATTTGCTATGTGAATGGCACTACTTTTGACCAGAGAACGCATAGGGAATAGGGTGCCATTTGGGACTCATGTCTGTTGACTCTGTGCTTTTCCATCTGGGCTCGTTAAGTCTCAGTTCCTCTGAAGTACCTCGGCCCTTAAACCTCCAATTATATTCAGGGACTGTCAGCAGACTTCTAACAAGGCCAATTCCCCTTGACACCTTTCATATGTTAGCAATTCTAAGGACCACAATGGTACAAATGCAAAACAAAACAAAAAAATACAAAAAATTAAAGTAAGAAAGTTAATTACAGATGAGTCTCTTCTTAGTAGTGTTCCATACTAACAAGAGACTTGGGCTGGATCCCAAATGAAAACCTAATCCCTATATAGTGCACTACTTTAGTCCAGAGCCATATGGCATCCTATTCCCTATATAGTGCACTACTTTAGACCAGAGCCCTATGGCACCCGATTCCCTATATGTAGTGCACTACTTTAGACCAGGGCCCTATGGCACCCTATTCCCTATATAGTGCACTACTTTAGACCAGAGCCCTATGGCACCCTATTCCCTATATATAGTGCACTACTTTAGACCAGAGCCCTATGGCACCCTATTCCCTATATAGTGCACTACTTTAGACCAGAACCCTATAGAACCCTATTCCCTATATAGTGCACTACCTATGAACAGGTCCCTGAACAACTTTTGACCAGAGTAGTGCAGAATTTAGGGAATAAATAGTGCCATGTTGGGATGCACTTTAGGTTACATTATTATATATACTCTGGTTGTCCAGACCTACAGCATCTCAGACTACTGTGTCTTCTGAAGGCTCTTTCAACTGGTTCATTAAGTAACTGTTCTGGATTTAATTAAACTGGTTCCTCATGTAACTGTTCTGGATTCAAACTAGTTCATCATGTAACTGTTCTGGATTTAAACTGGTTCATCCTGTAACTGTTCTGGATTTAAACTGGTTCATCCTGTAACTGTTCTGGATTCAAACTTGTTCATCATGTAACTATTCTGGATTCTCTTTAAACTGGTTCATCCTGTAACTGTTCTGGATTTAAACTGGTTCATCCTGTAACTGTTCTGGATTCAAACTTGTTCATCATCTAACTGTTCTGGATTCTCTTTAAACTGGTTCCTCATGTAACTGTTCTGGATTCAAACTTGTTCATCATGTAACTGTTCTGGATTCTCTTTTAACTGGTTCATCCTGTAACTGTTCTGGATTATCTTTAAACTGGTTCATTATGTAACTGTTCTGGATTCAAACTGGTTCATCCTGTAACTGTTCTGGATTCTCTTTAAACTGGTTCATCATGTAACTGTTCTGGATTTAAACTGGTTCATCATGTAACTGTTCTGGATTTAAACTGGTTCATCATGTAACTATTCTGGATTATCTTTAAACTGGTTCATCATGTAACTGTTCTGGATTTAAACTGGTTCATCATGTAACTGTTCTGGATTTAAAATGGTTCATCATGTAACTGTTCTGGATTCAAACTGGTTCATCCTGTAAGTGTTCTGGATTTAAACTGGTTCATCATGTAACTGTTCTGGATTCTCTTTAAACTGGTTCATCATGTAACTGTTCTGGATTCTCTTTAAACTGGTTCATCATGTAACTGTTCTGGATTTAAACTGGTTCATCCTGTAACTGTTCTGGATTTAAACTGGTTCATCATGTAAGTGTTCTGGATTTGAACTGGTTCATCATGTAACTGTTCTGGATTCTCTTTAAACTGGTTCATCATGTAACTGTTCTGGATTTAAACTGGTTCATCATGTAACTATTCTGGATTCTCTTTAAACTGGTTCATCATGTAACTGTTCTGGATTTAAACTGGTTCATCATGTAAGTGTTCTGGATTTAAACTGGTTCATCATGTAAGTGTTCTGGATTTAAACTGGTTCATCCTGTAACTGTTCTGGATTCTCTTTAAACTGGTTCATCATGTAACTGTTCTGGATTTAAACTGGTTCATCATGTAAGTGTTCTGGATTCTCTTTAAACTGGTTCATCATGTAAGTGTTCTGGATTTAAACTGGTTCATCATGTAAGTGTTCTGGATTTAAACTGGTTCATCATGTAACTGTTCTGGATTCTCTTTAAACTGGTTCATCATGTAACTGTTCTGGATTTAAACTGGTTCATCATGTAACTGTTCTGGATTCTCTTTAAACTGGTTCATCATGTAACTGTTCTGGATTTAAACTGGTTCATCATGTAAGTGTTCTGGATTTAAACTGGTTCATCATGTAAGTGTTCTGGATTTAAACTGGTTCATCATGTAAGTGTTCTGGATTTAAACTGGTTCATCATGTAACTGTTCTGGATTCTCTTTAAACTGGTTCATCATGTAACTGTTCTGGATTTAAACTGGTTCATCATGTAACTGTTCTGGATTCTCTTTAAACTGGTTCATCATGTAACTGTTCTGGATTCTCTTTAAACTGGTTCATCATGTAAGTGTTCTGGATTTAAACTGGTTCATCATGTAACTGTTCTGGATTCTCTTTAAACTGGTTCATCATGTAACTGTTCTGGATTCTCTTTAAACTGGTTCATCATGTAAGTGTTCTGGATTTAAACTGGTTCATCATGTAAGTGTTCTGGATTCTTTTTAAACTGGTTCATCATGTAAGTGTTCTGGATTTAAACTGGTTCATCATGTAACTGTTCTGGATTTAAACTGGTTCATCATGTATGTCATGTACTGTCATGTTGTGTCGTGTTTCTGTCCTTTCCCTTCACCCTGTCTCCCTCTGCTGGTCGTTGTTAGGTTACCTTTTCTCCCCCTCTTTTCCCCAGCTGTGCCTTGTCTCCTCCTAACTACCTCGTCACCCCTTTTCCCACCTGTTCCCTTTTTCCCTCTGATTAGGTCCCTATATCTCTCTCTGTTTCTGCTCCTGTCTTTGTCGGATTCTTGTTTGTTGTGTTTCATGCCTGAACCAGACTGTCGTCATGTTTGCTGTAACCTTGTCCTGTCCTGTCGGAATCTGCCGGTCCATCTGAGCCTACCTATGTTTGGTAATTAAAGAAGCTCTGTTTAAGTTAATTCGCTTTTGGGTCCTCATTCACGCACCGTAACAGAAGAATCCGACCAAGAATGGACCCAGCGACTTCGGATCCTCTCCACTCAGCCGTCGAGATCCAGGGAGCGATGCTAGGCAGACACAAGCAGGAATTGTCTGCTACTCGGCATGCCGTTGAGACCCTGGCCACCCAAGTCTCCAACCTCACAGAACAGGTTCACCATCTCCGCCTCGATCCACCGGCCACTTCCAGGGCTTTCGAATCTCCGGAGCCCAGAATCAATAACCCGCCGTGTTACTCTGGGGAGCCCACTGAATGCCGCTCGTTCCTCACCCAGTGTGATATTGTGTTTTCTCTCCAGCCCAACACTTACTCCAGGAGCACTGCTCGTGTCGCCTACGTCATATCTCTCCTTACTGGACGGGCTCGTGAGTGGGGCACGGCAATCTGGGAGGCAAGGGCTGAGTGTACTAACCAGTATCAGGACTTTAAGGAGGAGATGATACGGGTTTTTGATCGATCTGTTTTTGGGGAGGAGGCTTCCAGGGCCCTGTCTTCCCTATGTCAGGGTAATCGATCCATAACAGACTACTCTATTGAGTTTCGCACTCTTGCTGCCTCCAGTGGCTGGAACGAGCCGGCTTTGCTCGCTCGTTTTCTGGAGGGTCTCCGCGCAGAGGTAAAGGATGAGATTCTCTCCCGGGAGGTTCCTTCCAGCGTGGATTCCTTGATTGAACTCGCTATTCGCATTGAGCGACGGGTTGATCTTCGTCACCGAGCTCGTGGAAAGGAGCTCGCGTTCTCCGTTGCCCCCCTCTCCGCATCACTACCATCTTCCTCTGCCGGCTCGGGTGCTGAGCCTAAGCAGCTGGGAGGTGTCCGCATCTCGACTAAGGAGAGGGAACGGAGAATCACCAACCGCCTCTGTCTCTATTGCGGTTCTGCTGGTCATTTTGTCACTTCATGTCCAGTAAAAGCCAGAGCTCATCAGTAAGCGGAGGGCTACTGGTGAGCGCTACTACTCCTGTCTCTCCTTCAAGATCCTGCACTACCTTGTCGGTCCATCTACGCTGGACCGGTTCGTCAGCTTCCTGCAGTGCCTTAATAGACTCTGGGGCGGAGGGCTGTTTTATGGACGAGACCTGGGCTCGGGAACATGACATTCCTCTCAGACAGTTAAGGGAGTCCACGGCCTTGTTCGCCCTGGATGGTAGTCCTCTCCCCAGGATTCAGCGTGAGACGCTACCTTTAACCCTCACTGTTTCTGGTAATCATAGCGAAACCATTTCTTTTTTAATTTTTCGTTCACCTTTTACACCTGTTGTTTTGGGCCATCCCTGGCTAGTTTGTCATAATCCTTCCATTAATTGGTCTAGTAATTCTATCCTCTCCTGGAACGTCTCTTGTCATGTGAAATGTTTAATGTCTGCTATCCCTCCTGTTTCCTCTGTCTCTTCTTCACAGGAGGAGCCTGGTGATTTGACAGGGGTGCCGGAGGAATATCACGATCTGCGCACGGTGTTCAGTCGGTCCAGGGCCACCTCTCTTCCTCCACACCGGTCGTATGATTGTAGTATTGATCTCCTTCCGGGAACCACTCCCCCCCGGGGTAGACTATACTCTCTGTCGGCTCCCGAACGTAAGGCTCTCGAGGATTATTTGTCTGTAGCTCTTGCCGCCGGTACCATAGTCCCCTCCTCCTCTCCCGTCGGAGCGGGGTTTTTTTTTGTTAAGAAGAAGGACGGGTCCCTGCGCCCCTGCATAGATTATCGAGGGCTGAATGACATAACAGTGAAGAATCGTTATCCGCTTCCTCTTATGTCTTCAGCCTTCGAGATCCTGCAGGGAGCCAGGTTTTTCACTAAGTTGGACCTTCGTAACGCTTACCATCTCGTGCGCATCAGGGAGGGGGACGAGTGGAAGACGGCGTTTAACACTCCGTTAGGGCACTTTGAATACCGGGTTCTTCCTTTCGGCCTCGCTAACGCTCCAGCTGTCTTTCAGGCATTAGTCAATGATGTCCTGAGAGACATGCTGAACATCTTTGTTTTCGTTTACCTTGACGATATCCTGATTTTTTCACCGTCACTCCAGATTCATGTTCAGCACGTTCGACGTGTCCTCCAGCGCCTTTTAGAGAATTGTCTTTTTGTGAAGGCTGAGAAGTGCTCTTTTCATGCCTCCTCCGTCACATTTCTCGGTTCTGTTATTTCCGCTGAAGGCATTAAGATGGATCCCGCTAAGGTCCAAGCTGTCATTGATTGGCCCGTCCCTAAGTCACGCGTCGAGTTGCAGCGCTTTCTCGGCTTCGCGAACTTCTATCGTCGTTTCATCCGTAATTTCGGTCAGGTGGCAGCCCCTCTCACAGCCCTTACTTCTGTCAAGACGTGCTTTAAGTGGTCCGTTTCCGCCCAGGGAGCTTTTGATCTCCTCAAGAATCGTTTTACATCCGCACCTATCCTTGTTACACCTGACGTCTCTAGACAGTTCATTGTCGAGGTTGACGCGTCAGAGGTGGGCGTGGGAGCCATTCTTTCTCAGCGCTCCTTCTCTGACGACAAGGTCCACCCTTGCGCGTATTTTTCTCATCGCCTGTCGCCGTCGGAACGTAACTATGATGTGGGAAACCGCGAACTGCTCGCCATCCGCTTAGCCCTAGGCGAATGGCGACAGTGGTTGGAGGGGGCGACCGTTCCTTTTGTCGTTTGGACTGACCATAGGAACCTTGAGTACATCCGTTCTGCCAAACGACTTAATGCGCGTCAGGCGCGCTGGGCGCTGTTTTTCGCTCGTTTCGAGTTTGTGATTTCTTATCGTCCGGGCTCTAAGAACACCAAGCCTGATGCTTTATCTCGTCTCTTCAGTTCTTCAGTAGCCTCCACTGACCCCGAGGGGATTCTCCCTGAGGGGCGTGTTGTCGGGTTGACTGTCTGGGGAATTGAGAGGCAGGTAAAGCAAGCACTCACTCAAACTCCGTCGCCGCGCGCTTGTCCCAGGAACCTTCTTTTCGTTCCCGTTCCTACTCGTCTGGCCGTTCTTCAGTGGGCTCACTCTGCCAAGTTAGCCGGCCACCCTGGCGTTCGGGGTACGCTTGCTTCCATTCGCCAGCGCTTTTGGTGGCCCACCCGGGAGCATGACACGCGTCGCTTCGTGGCTGCTTGTTCGGTCTGCGCGCAGACTAAGTCCGGTAACTCTCCTCCTGCCGGCCGTCTCAGGCCGCTTCCCATTCCCTCTCGACCGTGGTCTCACATCGCCTTAGATTTTGTCACCGGACTGCCTTCGTCAGCGGGGAAGACTGTTATTCTTACGGTTGTCGACAGGTTCTCTAAGGCGGCTCATTTTATTCCCCTTGCTAAGCTTCCTTCTGCTAAAGAGACGGCACAAATCATCATCGAGAATGTTTTCAGAATTCATGGCCTTCCGTCAGACGTCGTTTCGGACAGAGGTCCGCAATTCACGTCTCAATTTTGGAGGGAGTTTTGCCGTTTGATTGGGGCTTCCGTCAGTCTCTCTTCCGGCTTTCACCCCCAGTCTAACGGTCAAGCAGAACGGGCCAATCAGACTATTGGTCGCATCTTACGCAGTCTTTCTTTTCGCAACCCTGCGTCTTGGTCAGAACAGCTCCCCTGGGCAGAATACGCCCACAACTCGCTTCCTTCGTCTGCGACCGGGCTATCTCCTTTTCAGAGTAGCCTCGGGTACCAGCCTCCGCTGTTCTCATCTCAGTTCGCCGAGTCCAGCGTCCCCTCCGCTCAGGCTTTTGTCCAACGTTGCGAGCGCACCTGGAAGAGGGTCAGGTCTGCACTTTGCCGTTATAGGGCGCAGACTGTGAGGGCTGCTAATAAGCGTAGAACTAAGAGTCCTAGATATTGTCGCGGTCAGAGAGTTTGGCTCTCCACTCTGAACCTTCCCCTTAAGACCACTTCTCGCAAGTTGACCCCGCGGTTCATTGGTCCGTTCCGTATTTCTCAGGTCATTAATCCTGTCGCAGTTCGACTTCTTCTTCCGCGATACCTTCGTCGCGTCCACCCGGTCTTCCATGTCTCCTGTATCAAGCCCGTTCTTCGCGCCCCCGCTCGTCTTCCCCCCCCCCCCCCCCATCCTTGTCGAGGGCACCCATCTACAGGGTCCGTAGGATTTTGGACATGCGTCCTCGGGGCCGTGGTCATCAGTACCTAGTAGATTGGGAGGGGTACGGTCCTGAGGAGAGGAGTTGGGTTCCCTCTCGGGACGTGCTGGACCGTGCGCTGATCGATGATTTCCTCCGTTGCCGCCAGGTTTCCTCCTCGAGTGCGCCAGGAGGCGCTCGGTGAGTGGGGGGGTACTGTCATGTACTGTCATGTTGTGTCGTGTTTCTGTCCTTTCCCTTCACCCTGTCTCCCTCTGCTGGTCGTTGTTAGGTTACCTTTTCTCCCCCTCTTTTCCCCAGCTGTGCCTTGTCTCCTCCTAACTACCTCCTCACCCCTTTTCCCACCTGTTCCCTTTTTCCCTCTGATTAGGTCCCTATATCTCTCTCTGTTTCTGCTCCTGTCTTTGTCGGATTCTTGTTTGTTGTGTTTCATGCCTGAACCAGACTGTCGTCATGTTTGCTGTAACCTTGTCCTGTCCTGTCGGAATCTGCCGGTCCATCTGAGCCTACCTATGTTTGGTAATTAAAGAAGCTCTGTTTAAGTTAATTCGCTTTTGGGTCCTCATTCACGCACCGTAACAATGTAACTGTTCTGGATTTAAACTGGTTCATCATGTAACTGTTCTGGATTTAAACTGGTTCATCATGTAACTGTTCTGGATTTAAACTGGTTCATCATGTAACTGTTCTGGATTTAAACTGGTTCATCATGTAACTGTTCTGGATTCTCTTTAAACTGGTTCATCATGTAAGTGTTCTGGATTTAAACTGGTTCATCATGTAACTGTTCTGGATTCTCTTTAAACTGGTTCATCATGTAACTGTTCTGGATTTAAACTGGTTCATCATGTAACTGTTCTGGATTCTCTTTAAACTGGTTCATCATGTAACTGTTCTGGATTCTCTTTAAACTGGTTCATCATGTAAGTGTTCTGGATTTAAACTGGTTCATCATGTAAGTGTTCTGGATTCTTTTTAAACTGGTTCATCATGTAACTGTTCTGGATTTAAACTGGTTCATCATGTAACTGTTCTGGATTTAAACTGGTTCATCATGTAACTGTTCTGGATTCTCTTTAAACTGGTTCATCATGTAAGTGTTCTGGATTTAAACTGGTTCATCCTGTAACTGTTCTGGATTCTCTTTAAACTGGTTCATCCTGTAATGTGTGTCTAAATCTGTAGACTTTTGGAAACCTAGGTGCTATCTAGAACCTAAAATTGTTATTTTGGCTGTGCACAAAAGATAACCCTTTTTGGCTCCATGTAGGACCCTTTCCCCAGAGTGTTCTACACGGAACCAAAAATGGTTATCCTATGGGAACCGCAGAAAAAATATTTTTTGAACAATATCCTTGCTCCCTGTGTAAATAAAACACCTTGGTCTCAGCATTGACTCCCTGTCTAAATAAAGACACCTTGTTTTCAGCATTGACTCCCTGTCTGAATAAAGACACCTTGGTCTCAGCATTGACTCCCTGTCTAAATAAAGACACCTTGGTCTCAGCATTGACTCTCTGTCTAAATAAAGAGACCGTGGTCTCAACATTGACTCTCTGCCTAAATAAATAGACCTTGGTGTCAGCATTGACTCCCTGTCTAAATAAATAGACCTTGGTCTCAGCATTGACTCCCTGTCTAAATAAATAGACCTTGGTCTCAGCATTGACTCTCTGTCTAAATAAAGACACCTTGGTCTCAGCGTTGACTCTCTGTCTAAATAAATAGACCTTGGTCTCGGCATTGACTCCCTGTCTAAATCAAGGTAACATTACATGTTAATAACACAAAACTAGGGTTTGTTCATTCTAATGGCAAGATTTAAACGATTCCCAGGCCGGTCTCTCTGAGTGGATCCCTATCCCCTGTCCTCAAGGATTGTAGCCAGAGCCATTTGTTGCGCATTAGATATAATGACTCTTAGATGAAGGATAATAGTGATTTATTGTAGGAAGTGAATACATATTTCTCCGTATCTCAGTGGGTGATTTATGACACGATAGAGACCGTTTCATCTGATTTGACGTCATACAAAGTAGTCAATCAACACAATCCCATCCATCACGTCTCATCCCGGTGGGGTGAAAGGCAGGAGGGCCTACAGCAGCACCTAGATCTTCCGCACAGATTCTGTCAGACCTGAGCCCTTGACAGTAAATCTCAGTAAGACAAAAAATAATGGTGTTGCAAAAAAAGATCCAGTTCCCAAGACCATAAATGCAAATTCCATCTAGGCCCCGTTGCTCTAGAGCACACAAAACACTATACATACCTCAGCATAGACATCAGCACCACAGGTAACTTCCACAAAGCTGTGAACGATCTGAGAGACAAGTCAAGAAGGGCCTTCCATGCCGTCAAAAGGAACATAGAATTAGACATACCAACCAGGATCTGGCAAAAAATACTTGAATCAGTCATAGAGCCCATTGCCCTTTATGGTTGTGAGGTCTGGGGTCTGCTCACCAACCAAGACTTCACAAAATGGGAAAAACATTTTGATAAAAGTTGATACTCTGCACGCAGAATTCTACATTAAATATTCTCCGTGTACAACGTAGAACAGCAAATAATGCATGCAGAGCAGAATTAGACCGATAACCGCTAATTATCAAAATCCAGAAAAGAGCTGTTAAATTCTATAACCACCTAAAAGGAGGTGATTCCCAAACCTTCCATAACAAAGCCATCACCTACAGAGAGATGAACCTGGAGAAGAGTCCCCTAAAGCAAGCTGGTCCTGGGGCTCTGTTCACAAACACAAACACACTGTAGCTTGTAACGGTGGGTGTCGGGAAGTAAGTTCAGGGAGCAATTTTTTATAATAAATAACACAAGGTACAAAAGAATAAACAGGATATGAAACAATAACGCCTCAGGAGAGAACCAAAGGGATTTGAAGTCGGAGGTTTACCTTCACCTTAGCCAACTACATTTAAACTCAGTTTTTCACAATTACTGACATTTAATCCTAGTAAACATTCCCTGTTTTAGTTCAGTTAGGATCACCACTTTATTTTAAGAATGTGAAATGTCAGAATAATAGTTGAGAGAATTATTTATTATTTATAATCATTCATCACTTTCCCAGTGCGTCAGAAGTTTACATAAACTCAATTAGTATTTGGTAGCATTGCCTTTAAATGGTTTAACTTGGGTCAAACATTTTGGGTAGCCTTCCACAAGTTGCCCACAATACGTTGGGTGAATTTTGGCCCATTCCTCCTGACAGAGCTGGTGTAACTGAGTCAGGTTTGTAGGCCTCCTTGCTCGCACACACTTTGTCAGTTCCGCCCACAAATTTCCTATAGGATTGAGGTCAGGGCTTTGTGATGGCCACTCCAACACCTTAACTTTGTTGTCCTTAGGCCATTTTGCCACAACTTTGGAAGTATGCTTGGGGTCATTGTCCATTTGGACAGAACACCTGTCCACTGTGACTGACCCAAAATTAAGGAAAGCTTTGACTATGTACAGGCTCAGTGAGCATAGCCTTGCTATTGAGAAAGGCCGCCGTAGGCAGACCTGGCTCTCAAGAGAAGACAAGCTATATGCACACTGCCCACAAAATGAGGTGGAAACTGAACTGCACTTCCTGTGTAAGACCATATTAGAGACACATACAGTGCCTTGCAAAAGTATTTGGCCCCCTTGAACTTTGCGACCTTTTGCCACATTTCAGGCTTCAAACATAAAGATATAAAACTGTATTTTTTTGTGAAGAATCAACAACAAGTGGGACACAATCATGAAGTGGAACGACATTTATTGGATATTTCAAACTTTTTTAACAAATCAAAAACTCCTTCCCCCCACTCCCCCTCCTTCCCCCCACTCCCCCTCTTCCCCACACTCCCCCTCTTCCCCCACACTCACCCTCCTTCCCCCCACTCCCCCTCTTCCCCACACTCCCCCTCTTCCCCACACTTCCCCTCTTCCCCACACTCCCCCTCTTCCCTACACTCACCCTCCTTCCCAACACACTCACCCTCCTTCCCAACACACTCCCCCTCCATTTCCATACCCCCCCCCCCCCTCTCCCAAAATGAAATGTATTTATAATGAATTTCAGAGCTCATTACCGTTCTGGGTAAGATATTATACCTAATTTGCATGCCGTGCCCCTGCACACCTACTGATGAAAATTAGCATAATATATTTAATGTTTTATTTCTTCAAAAAAGACCCTTATCCTCATCCTGCCCCCTGAACCCTGTACAAGGAGTGGAGGAGAGAGAAAAGACGGTGACCGAGAGAGGGGGGAGAGAGATACAGTGAATAGATAGATGGCGTTTAGGACTAATTACATTACTTTTCATTGTTGAACATGATAAAAGCAGGCTTGCTCTTCTGAAAGGAATTAGCAGTGATCAGTAAGATGTAATGACTGTTAATGTCTACAGACCTGCAGGCCTTTCTGTCTTCTCAGTGATTTAAAACATGAATGCATTATTCATAATTTTTTTCAGAAGTCTGTGAATCCAAGACCCCCCCCCCCCCCCCACCACCACAACCACATAAAAATCTGCTCTGTTTTAATTTCCCAATGATTATACTTCCACTGTCGCTAGAGACTTACCCTGGTACTGAGCTAGCTAGAGCTAGTTTCTGTTCCATTGAATCATAGGTCTCACAGCAGGAAAACATGAATGCATATTATCGTTAGCTTTACAGTATATCCTGCTGCTTGCTTTTCTCAGAGAGAAAGATCAAGGACTACGGCTGAATAAATCACTATTTTGACAACATGACTATGAAAATAATTTTTATTGGTGACCATCAAACGCAGGTGCGGAGGAGTTGGAAGAGAATGGTGTCAAGACAAACTCCCACTCACTTTGAAAAACTGTGACTATGACTTACCTTCTGAGAATTCAATAGAGAGGAGACATTGGTTTAGAGCTCAATAGAGAGGAGACATTGGTTTAGAGCTCAATAGAGAGGAGACATTGGTTTAGAGCTCAATAGAGATGAGACATTGGTTTAAAGCTCAATAGAGATGAGACATTGGTTTAGAGCTCAATAGAGAGGAGACATTGGTTTAGAGCTCAATAGAGAGGAGACATTGGTTTAGAGCTCAATAGAGATGAGACATTGGTTTAGAGCTCAATAGAGATGAGACATTGGTTTAGAGCTCAATAGAGAGGAGACATTGGTTTAGAGCTCAATAGAGAGGAGACATTGGTTTAGAGCTCAATAGAGAGGAGTGATTGGTTTAGAGCTCAATAGAGAGGAGACATTTAGAGCTCAATAGAGAGGAGACATTGGTTTAGCGTTCAATAGAGAGGAGACATTGGTTTAGAGCTCAATAGAGATGAGACATTGGTTTAGAGCTCAATAGAGAGGAGACATTTAGAGCTCAATAGAGAGGAGTGATTGGTTTAGAGCTCAATAGAGAGGAGACATTGGTTTAGAGCTCAATAGAGAGGAGTGATTGGTTTAGAGCTCAATAGAGAGGAGACATTTAGAGCTCAATAGAGAGGAGACATTGGTTTAGAGCTCAATAGAGAGGAGACATTGGTTTAGAGCTCAATAGAGATGAGACATTGGTTTAGAGCTCAATAGAGAGGAGACATTTAGAGCTCAATAGAGAGGAGTGATTGGTTTAGTTGGCCAAGCAGACAGTGACACACACAGATCCAGTTGGCAATGAAACAAATACAAGTAAAACTGGTTAAAATAACATGATTCCAATCAGTGATTTACGGCCCACCCCAGTGGGCAAAACTATCAGCTTCACGGAATCAAACAAAATGAAAACTCTGATTCAGATAACACAGAGAAGCTGTTCTTGACCGTCCAATGAAGAGGACCAAAGCGCAGCGTGGTCAGCGTACATATTCCCTTTATTAGAAATGACGCAGACATACACAATACACAATACACAACACACAATACACAATACGCAATACGCAACACGCAACACGCAACACGCAACACGCAACACGCAACACGCAACACGCAACACGCAATACGCAATACGCAATACAAAACAACCGTGACGCTTAAGGGCTTTGTGCCACAAACAAAGTCAACTTCCCACAAAGACGGAGGGAAAAGGGTACCTAAGTATGATTCCCAATCAGAGACAACGATAGCCAGCTGTCCCTGATTGAGAACCTTACCCGGCCAAAACATAGAAATACAAAATCATAGAAAAACAGAACATAGAATGCCCACCCCACATCACACCCTGATCTAACCAAATAGAGAAATAAAACGGCTCTCTAAGGTCAGGGCGTGACACTTCTGGTCCATGATGTCTGAGTGTCTATAAACCACTTGATCCATGATACCTGTGTCCCAATGCACACCCTATTCCCTACATAGACCCTGGTCAAAAGCAATACTGTTAAGACCATATTTCTGTCTCTGTCTCTGTCTCTGTCTCTGTCTCTGTCTCTCTGTCTCTCTGTCTCTCTGTCTCTCTGTCTGTCTGTCTGTCTGTCTGTCTGTCTGTCTGTCTCTCTCTGTCTCTCTCGCTCTCTCTCTCTCACTCTCTATCTGTCTCTCTCTCTCTCGATACAAATTACAGTTTTTCTCAGTCGCTTTGGTGCATTTTTCACATCATCCCTAACATGTGCAAAATAATAAGTGCATTTCTCAGAACAATTTGTACAATCTGCAATATACAATAGATATGTTTCTAAAGCTAGTCAGTCACTAAAAATCCTTTGTACATCTCTCAAAAGTAAATATTCATGCCAATGATCATGTCAGTGTCATCAGAATGATAAGTCATTGAGTCATTGTTCACGAACAAGGTCGTCAAAATGTTTAGGCATGTTGTCAATATAACTGTTTACTTTGACAGTATTGCCTGATGTAAACTTAGGCTACCGTTTGGATGACAGTTACTGTATTGAAAACGCACAAGGCTGCACTTCTATGGCATATATCAATTTCAACAGTACTATTACTATTACTATGACACTTGTACATTATCAATTGCAATTTGTTCAAAGGAAGAAGAAATTGCTTTAATAATGATGTGCACAAGTGACTAGATGATTTGGAATTTGTACAAGTAGTATCAATAATTGCACTTTTTATCTAAGAAATGCACCAACGCGACTGAGAAAACCTGTAACAGTAATCATTACACTCACAACATATCCAAAATAATAGAGACATTTCAAATGTCATGTTATGTCTATTTACAGTGTTGTAAAGATATGCAAATAGTTAAAGTACAAAAGAGAAAATAAATAAGCATAAATATTGGTTGTATTTACAGTGGTGTTCTTTTGTTCTCGTGGCAACAGGTCACAAATCTTGCAGCTGTGATGGCACACTGTGGAATTTCACCCAGTAGATATGGAAGTTTATCAAAATTGGGTTTGTTTTCTAATTCTTTGTGGATCTGTGTAATCTGAGGGAAATATGTCTCTCTAATATGGTCATACATTTGGCAGGAGGTTAGGAAGTGCAGCTCAGTATCCATCTAATTTTGTGGGCAGTGAGCATAGCCTGTCTTCTCTTGAGAGCCATGTCTGTCTACGGCGGCCTTTCTCAATAGCAAGGCTATGCTTACTGAGTCTGTACATAGTCAAAGCTTTCCTTAACTTTGGGTCAGTCACAGTGATCAGGTATTCTGCCGCTGTGTACTCTCTGTTTTGGGCCAAATAGCATTCTAGTTTGCTCTGTTTTTTTGTTAATTCTTTCCAATGTGTCAAGTAATTATATTTTTGCTTTCTCATGATTTGGTTGGTTCTCTTTGTGTTGCTGTCCTGGGGCTCTGTGGGGTGTGTTTGTGTTTGTGAACAGAGCCCCAGGACCAGCTTGCTTAGGGGGCTCTTCTCCAGTTTAATTTATCTTTAGGTGATGGCTTTGTGATGGAAGATTTGAGAATGTTACGGTTTTCTACTATCTCCTCCTCAGACGAAGAGGTGTAGCAAGGATCGGACCAAAATGCAACGTGATAATTTTCATACATGTTTAATAATGATGAAAGACGAACAATACAAAACAACAAACGTGATGTGAAAACCTATACAGCCAACAAACACAGAGACAGGAACAATCACCCATGAAACACTCAAAGAATATGGCTGCCTAAATATGGTTCCCAATCAGAGACAACGATAATCACCTGCCTCTGATTGAGAACCAATTCAGACAGCCATAGACTTTGCTAGAGAACCCCACTAAGCCACAATCCCAATACCTACTAAAACCCCAAGACCAAAACACACCACATAAATAAACCCATGTCACACCATGGCCTGACCAAAATAATAAAGATAAACACAAAATACTTTGACCAGGGCGTGACAGAGAATCACTTCCTTTTCGGTGGTTGTACACGGCTCCATAATTCTCCGTCTGCTGCTTTGAATGTGCCTGGCTACAATGTCTTTGTAGCCAGATGAGATTGAAGGAGGAGGAGGGGGTGTGACCATATACATTAAAGAACATATCCGATGTAAACAAAGTGAGTGGTCATGTGATAATGAACTAGAATGTTTTGGACTAAACATCTTCCCAAATGTCTTCCACCCTTATTGTAATGTACAGACCACCTTCCACCCTTATTGTAATAATTGGACCACCTTCCACCCTTATTGTAATGCATTGACCACCTTCCACAGTTATTGTAATGTACAGACCACCTCTCACCCTTACTGTAATGCATGGACCACCTTCCACCCTTATTGTAATGTACAGACCACCTTCTACCCTTATTGTAATGTATAGACCACCTTCTACCCTTATTGTAATGTATAGATCACCTTCTACCCTTATTGTAATGCATAGACCACCTTCCACCCTTATTGTAATGCATGGACCACCTTCCACCCGTATTGTAATGCAGGGACCACCTTCCACCCTTATTGTAATGTACAGACCACCTTCCACCCTTATTGTAATGCATGGACCACCTTCCACCCTTATTGTAATAATTGGACCACCTTCCACCCTTATTGTAATGCAGGGACCACCTTCCACCCTTATTGTAATGTACAGACTACCTTCTACCCTTATTGTAATGTATAGACCACCTTCTACCCTTATTGTAATGTACAGACCACCTTCTACCCTTATTGTAATGTACAGACCACCTTCCACCCTTATTGTAATGTACAGACCACCTTCTACCCTTATTGTAATGTACAGACCACCTTCCACCCTTATTGTAATGTACAGACCACCTTCTACCCTTATTGTAATGTACAGACCACCTTCCACCCTTATTGTAACGTACGGACCACCTTCCACCCTTATTGTAATGCATGGACCACCTTCCACCCTTATTGTAATACATGGACCACCTTCCTCCCTTATTGTAATGCATGGACCACCTTCCACCCTTATTGTAATGCATAGACCACCTTCCACCCTTATTGTAATGCATGAACCACCTTCCTCCCTTATTGTAATGCATGGACCACCTTCTACCCTTATTGTAATGTATAGACCACCTTCTACCCTTATTGTAATGCATAGACCACCTTCCATCCTTATTGTAATGCATGGACCACCTTCCACCCTTATTGTAATGCAGGGACCACCTTCCACCCTTATTGTAATGTACAGACTACCTTCTACCCTTATTGTAATGTATAGACCACCTTCTACCCTTATTGTAATGTACAGACCACCTTCTACCCTTATTGTAATGTACAGACCACCTTCCACCCTTATTGTAATGTACAGACCACCTTCTACCCTTATTGTAGTGTACAGACAACCTTCCACCCTTATTGTAATGTACAGACCACCTTCTACCCTTATTGTAATGCATGGACCAGCTTCTACCCTTATTGTAAAGCATGGACCACCTTCCACCCTTATTGTAATGCATGGACCACCTTCTACCCTTATTGTAATGTATGGACCACCTTCCACCCTTATTGTAATGCATAGACCACCTTCCACCCTTATTGTAATGCATGGACCACCTTCTACCCTTATTGTTATGCATGGACCACCTTCTACCCTTATTGTAATGCATGGACCACCTTCCACCCTTATTGTAATGCATGGACCCACTTCCACCCTTATTGTAATGCATGGACCACCTTCCACCCTTATTGTAATGTACAGACCACCTTCCACCCTTATTGTAACGTACGGACCACCTTCCACCCTTATTGTAATGCATGGACCACTTTCCACCCTTATTGTAATGCATGGACCACCTTTCACCCTTATTGTAATGTACAGACCACCTTCCACCCTTATTGTAATGCATGAACCACCTTCCTCCCTTATTGTAATGCATGGACCACCTTCCACCCTTATTGTAATGTATAGACCACCTTCCACCCTTATTGTAATGTATAGACCACCTTCCACCCTTATTGAAATACATGGACAACCTTCCACCCTTATTGTAATGCATGGACCACCTTCCACCCTTATTGTAATGCATGGACCACCTTCCACCCTTATTTCAATGCATGGACCACCTTTCACCCTTATTGTAATATACGGACCACTTTCCACCCTTATTGTAATGCATGGACTACCTTCACCCTTATTGTAATGCATAGACCACCTTCCACCCTTATTGTAATGCATGGACCACCTTCCTCCCTTATTGTAATGCAGGGACCACCTTCCACCCTTATTGTAATACATGGACCACCTTCCACCCTTATTGTAATGCATGGACCACCTTCCACCCTTATTGTAATGTACAGACCACCTTCTACCCTTATTGTAATGTACAGACCACCTTCCTCCCTTATTGTAATACATGGACCACCTTCCACCCTTATTGTAATGCATGGACCACCTTCCACCCTTATTGTAATGTACAGACCACCTTCTACCCTTATTGTAATGTACAGACCACCTTCCACCCTTATTGTAATGCATGGACCACCTTCCACCCTTATTGTAATGCATGGACCACCTTCCACCCGTATTGTAATGTACAGACCACCTTCCACCCTTATTGTAATGTATGGACCACCTTCCACCCTTATTGTAATGCATGGACAACCTTCCACCCTTATTGTAATATACGGACCACTTTCCACCCTTATTGTAATGTACAGACCACCTTCCACCCTTATTGTAATATACGGACCACTTTCCACCCTTATTGTAATGCATAGACCACCTTCCACCCTTATTGTAATGCAGGGACCACCTTCTATCCTTATTGTAATGCATGGACCACCTTCCACCGTTATTGTAATGCATGGACCACCTTCCACCCTTATTGTAATGCATGGACCACCTTCCACCCTTATTGTAATACATGGACCACCTTCCACCCTTATTGTAATGCATGGACCACCTTCCACCCTTATTGTAATGCATGGACCACCTTCCACCCTTATTTCAATGCATGGACCACCTTCCACCCTTATTGTAATGCATGGACCACCTTTCACCCTTATTGTAATGCATGGACCACCTTCTACCCTTATTGTAATGCATGGACCACCTTCCACCCTTATTGTAATATACAGACCACCTTCCACCATTACTGTATTGCATGGACCACCTTCCACCCTTATTGTAATGCATAGACCACCTTCCACCCTTATTGTAATATACAGACCACCTTCCACCATTACTGTATTGCATGGACCACCTTCCACCCTTATTGTAATGCATGGACCACCTTCCACCCTTATTGTAATGTACAGACCACCTTCCACCCAGAAACTGCCCACCACAACAACAGCCCGTTCATATTACACTCCATGCAGTTTGGCTTCAGAGAAACTGCCCACCACAACAACAGCCCGTTCATATTACACTCCATGCAGTTTGGCATCAGAGAAACTGACAACCTCTTTCTTCTGGAAAATGTGATGTTCAAGATTGACAAAGGGGATGTTGTTGGGGCTGCATTTCTAGACCTAAGGAAAGCTTTTGGTACAGTTAACCATGAGGTTCTCATCACAAACCTGTCGAAGTTCAATTACGGACAATTCCTTCGACCTCACGGCTTAGTTTTTGCTCTGACAAGCACTGTCAGCTGTGGGACATTATATAGACAGGTGTGTGTGCCTTTCCAAATCCCATCCAATCAACTGAATTTACCACAGAAACATCACCTGAGCTCATTTTCGAGTCTCGTAGCAAAAGGTCTGAGTACTTATGTAAATAAAGTATTTCTGTTTTTAATTTGTAATACATTTGCATAATTTTCTGAACTGCACCTGGACAAGAGGAACACCTATGTGAGATGCTGTTCATCGACTACAGCTCAACGTTCAACATCACAGTTTGCTGGAGTCTGTTCTTCTGGAACCGTCTGTTATGTCTTCTGGAACCGTCTGTTCTGTCTTCTGGAACCATCTGTTCTTCTGGAACCGTCTATTCTGTCTTCTGGAACCGTCTGTTCTGTCTTCTGGAACCGTCTGTTCTGTCCTCTGGAACTGTCTGTTCTGTTCTGTCCTCTGGAACCGTCTGTTCTGTTCTGTCTTCTGGAACTGTCTGTTCTTCTGGAACCGTCTGTTCTGTCTTCTGGAACCGTCTGTTCTGTCTTCTGGAACAGTCTGTTCTGTCTTCTGGAACCGTCTGTTCTGTCTTCTGGAACCGTCTGTTCTGTCCTCTCGAACCGTCTGTTCTGTCTTCTGGAACCGTCTGTTCTGTCTTCTGGAACCGTCTGTTCTTCTGGAACCGTCTGTTCTGTCTTCTGGAACCGTCTGTTCTGTCTTCTGGAACCATCTGTTCTTCTGGAACCGTCTATTCTGTCTTCTGGAACCGTCTGTTCTGTCTTCTGGAACCGTCTGTTTTGTCTTCTGGAACCGTCTGTTCTGTCTTCTGGAACAGTCTGTTCTGTCTTCTGGAACCGTCTGTTCTGTCTTCTGGAACCGTCTGTTCTGTCCTCTCGAACCGTCTGTTCTGTCTTCTGGAACCGTCTGTTCTGTCTTCTGGAACCGTCTGTTCTTCTGGAACCGTCTGTTCTGTCTTCTGGAACCGTCTGTTCTGTCTTCTGGAACCATCTGTTCTTCTGGAACCGTCTATTCTGTCTTCTGGAACCGTCTGTTCTGTCTTCTGGAACCGTCTGTTTTGTCTTCTGGAACCGTCTGTTCTGTCTTCTGGAACAGTCTGTTCTGTCTTCTGGAACCGTCTGTTCTGTCTTCTGGAACCGTCTGTTCTGTCCTCTCGAACCGTCTGTTCTGTCTTCTGGAACCGTCTGTTCTGTCTTCTGGAACCGTCTGTTCTTCTGGAACCGTCTGTTCTGTCTTCTGGAACCGTCTGTTCTGTCTTCTGGAACCGTCTGTTCTGTCTTCTGGAACCATCTGTTCTTCTGGAACCGTCTATTCTGTCTTCTGGAACCGTCTGTTCTGTCTTCTGGAACAGTCTGTTCTGTCTTCGGGAACCGTCTGTTCTGTCTTCTGGAACCATCTGTTCTTCTGGAACCGTCTATTCTGTTTTCTGGAACCGTCTGTTCTGTCTTCTGGAACAGTCTGTTCTATCTTCTGGAACCGTCTATTCTGTCTTCTGGAACCGTCTGTTCTGTCCTCTCAAACCGTCTGTTCTGTCTTCTGGAACCGTCTGTTCTGTCTTCTGGAACAGTCTGTTCTATCTTCTGGAACCGTCTGTTCTGTCTTCTGGAACCGTCTGTTCTGTCCTCTGGAACTGTCTGTTCTGTTCTGTCCTCTGGAACCGTCTGTTCTGTTCTGTCTTCTGGAACTGTCTGTTCTTCTGGAACCGTCTGTTCTGTTCTGTCTTCTGGAACCGTCTGTTCTTCTGGAACCGTCTGTTCTTCTGGAACCGTCTGTTCTGTCCTCTGGAACCGTCTGTTCTGTTCTGTCTTCTGGAACCGTCTGTTCTGTCTTCTGGAACCGTCTGTTCTTCTGGAACCGTCTGTTCTGTCTTCTGGAACCGTCTGTTCTTCTGGAATCGTCTGTTCTGTTCTGTCCTCTGGAACCGTCTGTTCTGTCCTCTGGAACCGTCTGTTAGTTACTTTCAACCAACGTATGTAACAGTTTAGCTTCCGTCCCTCTCCTCGCCCCTATCTGGGCTCGAAACCAGGGACCCTCTGCACACATCAACAACAGCCACTCACGAAGCATCGTTACCCATCGCTCCACAAAAGCCGCGGCCCTTGCAGAGCAAGGGGAACCACTACTTCAAGGTCTCAGACCGAGTGACGTCATCGATTGAAACACTATTAGCGCGCACCACCGCTAACTAGCTAGCAATTTCACATCGATTACACTTAGTCAACCATCACCACTCACATGACATGTTCTGGACTGTCTATGGGAGGACTTACTCATTCTGGGCCACATTTTTAACCAGTGAAAATGACCACTGATCGGTACACATCTTATCAATAAATGAGTGACTGCTCATGCCTGATGGGACCCTGATGTGTACTGGAGACAGCTCCTTTTGCTGAGCAAGGCATTAATAATGGAGCACCGATCCAAGTGGAAAAGGATTGTCACTATTAAAGTCAGCGGGAGCCTTCCCAATGGAACACTATTCCCTATATATAGTGCACTACTTTAGACCAGAGCCCTATGGCACCCTATTCCCAATATAGTGCACTACTTTAGACCAGAGCCCTATGGCACCCTATTCCCAATATAGTGCACTACTTTAGACCAGAGCCCTATGGCACCCTATTCCCAATATAGTGCACTACTTTAGACCTTAGCCCTATGGCACCTTATTCCCTATATAGTACACTACTTTAGACGAGAGCCCTATGGCACCCTATTCCCTATATAGTGTACTACTTTAGACCAGAGCCCTATGGCACCCTATTCCCTATATAGTGCACTTATTTTGACCAGTGCCCAAAAGACACCAGTCATAGACAACACCAGACTTCAAAGCAGCTCACAGTCTGCCCCTAGCTCTCTGCCTTGTCTGACTGAGCTGGTTTGGAACAAGAGAAACCACAAACAAATTGTTCTTTAGGAAATACAGTACTTCAATATTTCCAAGAATGGAGCTAAGTTTCAACTTAGGTACCTTAGGTAACTTAGGTACCTGCTGGGTACCTACTTAGGTACCCAGCAGCCAGTGAGCAAAACTGGATGAAATGACTTTGTTGGAATCAGGAACTAGTATTTTACGTATTTCTAACCAGTTTGCCTTCCCGGGGAGGTTCAGATACATTGATTGTGAGGGGGACTGTGTCTATAGGATTGTGTGTGTTAGTGACTCTGTATCACTGTATCCACTGTATCTCTTTGTGACACGTTTTACCCTGATCCTCTCTGTCTCTGTCTCTGTCTCTGTCTCTCTCTCTGTCTCTCTCTCTGTCTCTCTCTCTGCCTCTCTCTCTGTCTCTCTCTCTGTCTCTCTGTCTCTCTCTCTGTCTCTCTCTCTGTCTCTCTGTCTCTCTCTCTCTCTGTCTCTCTCTCTGTCTCTCTCTCTGTCTCTAGTGAAGGCGTAGACTCAGATTTTCCGGGTCTCTATGTTTTTGTTGGACAGGTTTCTTAGATTTTTGTATTCTTCATCAAACCATTTGTCATTGTTGTTCATTTTCTTCGCTTTTCTATTTGAGATTTTTAGATTTGATAGAGAATCTGAGAGGTCAAATATACTGTTAAGATGTTCTACTGCCAAGTTTACACCTTCACTATAGCAGTGAAACATTTTACCCAGGAAATTGTCTAGAAGGGATTGAATTTGTTGTTGCCTAATTATTTTTGGTAGGTTTCCAAACTGCATTCCTTCCATCTATAGCATTTCTTAATGTTACTCAGTTCCTTTGGCTTTGATGCCTTGTGATTGGGTATTGCTCTGTTCAAGTAGACTGTGATTTTGCTGTGGTCTGATAGGGGTGTCAGTGGGCTGACTGTGAACGCTCTGAGAGACCCT